>NW_010105364.1:106675-125466 GCF_000699245.1 Pterocles gutturalis | reverse complement strand
TTTTTTCTTACCCATTCCTATTTGTCAAGTCATAATTTTACCCTACAGCAGGAGGAAAATATATAGCTTGCTGACTTAAGGATGGATCTGTTGTCTTTGTCTGTCCCATTGATACATTTCAGGAACTCCTTCAAGCCTTTTCTGCCCTTAAGGACCAGGTTTCACTTCATCTCCTTGATTATATCCTTCTTTCATGTGGCTGTAAACACTAAGCGAACTGACATTTCCTCTCAGTTCAAGACTTGCAGGCTTTAGATTGATTGATGGGTTTCTCTGCATCTGATATACTGCATCCTCTTTATAGATCACTATTCATGTTCTCATGGGAGTTTGTCTCACAACTCTGTTTCTTTAAGAAGAAATGAGGAAGCATGCTGTGAGCAGGATGTTGGCACTAGCGCAAGGATAACTGCAGCTCCCGTGGATGTGTGGCCACTCCTGCTCAAAGCGGGACATGAGTCATCTAAATGACTGATTCTTTCAGTCCTGAACAAGACAATTTGGAAACCGTGCTATTGATATTTCCCTTTTTTAATACACACTTGCTTTTCCAGGGTAAAACTTCCAATCATCTTCAGACAGTTATGTTAGGAAACCAGATTTCTTACTCCAGAGTTCAAAAGATCTGAAATGTTTTTTTATCTGGGTTTGAACATCTCTTAAACGTACAGGGTTCAAAACTTGCAGGAGTCAATGTTGGGTGGGGGGAAATCTCAAAAGACCACTTGAGCTTCTCAGTTCTAGGTACGAAAATGTCAAGAAAAATGACAAGAATGTACATAGATGCTCAAATATTTGTATTGCTCTGTAAATGCTAATGTTGGAGGTGGTAATATATCTATAAAAAGGGGGAAAAGGAAAATTGTGCCCCATGTTTAGGGATGTCTTAGATGAGAAGTCTTGAACATAATGCTAAATGAGCTACTGGTTCATTGCTTCTCCCCTGGACTTTACCTCATACAGAAAGGAAGACCTCAAACAGCCTTACAGTAAAGAAGCGGCAGTAGTAGGCAATGCCAACCGATGCAAGGCAGAAAAATCCTTTTTGTTCTTTACATAAAGCTTTGAAAATTATCAAGCAATCTGATTTAATCAGAACTCCTTTGATCTGGGAGTTTACCTCTCCAGAATTCCCTTACAATCTAAATTTTTCTATGATTTTTATGACTGTCAGGAAGGAGAAAATCAGGCATTCAAGAACAGAAGAGCAATTTTCATTACAGATCTAACGTGTAAAATGCAGGATTTTAGCAGCAAGCACTAAAAGGCAAAATAGTCACTCCACTCAGACCTGGAGTGGTTTTAATGCAGAAAGAATTGTGTTGGTGGTGGTTCTGCCATTCTGTATAAGTGAAGGAGTTGAGATAACCAGTCATGTCAGGACATAGCCTTTTAGACCTTCATGCTTTCTTTGCTTGTGTCTCACCCAATGAGTGATGACATGTTCTAGTCCCTCAAGTAACCATAGAGTAATAACAAAGGGTCCCTTAAGAAGTACCAACTTCCACATCCTTTAAAGAAATGAAATCTAAATCTGTTGTAAACGTATACACTTCATGCACAAATAAATTCCAGGTCTAATCAGGCAGGGAACTGCATAGACTAATTCTCCTGAGCTGTAGCAGTTGATGTTCAGGCTGCACACAACACAGCTACTCATCATACCTCCGTAATGTGGGGGAGGACCACAGAGCAGAACCACTCCTTGTCCTTCTCTGACTGACACTGTGCTTCTTGGTCTTGTTTCAAAATTTTCGAGATCTTGAGAAAAAAGGAGAAAAGACAACCCAGTTATTATTGGACAGATTTATTCCTAACTGTACCCCAAGCTATGCAATGCTTATGTAACTCAAGAACATGTTCCCATAATCAAGAGCATAATATAATCTCAGTATGTGAATTAACACACTGTATGGAGAAATAGCTCATACAACCAAGTATCAAGTCCTTTGGCAATCCCGAAATACCTATTTGTAAAAAGGTTATACCCTAACAGTGAGTATGTATTTATAGTTCCTAATTGCAAAGTTAGTGTATGATTCCATATCTTTTTCTAGCATCCTTTTCTGGAAATCATTAGAGTCCTAATCTACATGAGTAGAAAAAAATAAAAAAATTTTGTGTTTTCTTTTTTTTGTAGAAATAAAAAGCAGGTGTGCTCTTCTATATATACAAGTGATACTTAAATATCATCATGACTCCTACAGAGTGTGTCTTTGAATGATGTTAAAAATATGTTGTATTCTTAATGAGTCTGTTCTGTTCTGAAGCTGGCTGCAGTAAGTGGATATGTTTTTAATTGACCTGAACAAACTATAGTACTGGTTTTAAAAGGGAGAAATAGGATGCTGTCAGTAGGAAACGTGACAGTTTAGGGAAACCTCCTATACAAACATGTCCATGCCTATCTCCCATAGGTGATTTTTATAACTTTTTTGTTTACTGAATATAACACTACACTGACTCTCCTGCTTTCTCACATTTCACTGAGATGTGGAAGTATTGTCAGTCTCATTGTCTTTAATTCCATTACAAAACATGACATAAATATATTTTAGAAAACTATTATTTACTTCTTGATCTAGTTCTTTTTCTAATGGGAAGACTTACTACCTTTGTCAGAGTACTTTGGGAAATGACTGCTTGAAATACATTCAAAATATGTTTTAAAGAAATAAATATCAGCTTTTCCTTAAAATTATTTGTACCAGTGTCATATACTGCTTGCCTTAAGCTTATTTTATTTACCCTGCTACAGATTCTTGTTTCAAATAATTGTTCCATTTTTCATCAACTGAACAACTGCCTGATCCAGAGTTCAATAGAGAAACAATTCTTGTTGGTCAAAGCAATAATGATTACTACCTGTACAGGCTCAGCTATTTATGTCAATATATCAATTTTCTCCCCCTTAGTTGAACTTTACACAGTTGATTTTTCTTTTCCTCCTCCTCATCTCCTGTATCTTGGTATCCTATGAAGACATTGTCTACCCAGAGGTGACTGAATTGAATTAGGCAGCTGTAGCACCTCTCCGTGCTGTCATAGCCACAATGGATGGTACCTGTCAATACTCTGGGAAGGTGTTTTAAACTCTGATGTACTTTTAATTGCCTGCTGGCTAGATCTCTGCCTTGCAGGCTGAGTAGTCTAGAGGGACCAAAAGAAGAAAGGGAAGAAAAAAAAATTATTTACTGAATTTTATTCTATCGTGTAATACTAATTGGAAAGGAAAACAGTGGATGGATGTAACATGACTAACTGGAGTTTGAGCTCATACTTAAGAGGGTGCTGGTGCAGTCTTTGAATGTGTGGATTTATGTTCTGAAAATTCAGTCTGAGAAAACTTATGAGCTTTCTCCTTGTTTTTTTCTTTCCTGTGGGTTAAGTGCTTTCTGAGAAGGAAAAGGCCAGCACAAAACCAGCCCCTGGAACATGGTCAAGACATCACATGGGGGTGTGCCTGGGTTGGCTGCCCTGAGGCTTTGGGCTCTGGGAGAAGGGACCAGCTTTGTATAGGGAAATTTCCCTAAGTATTATGTCAAACAGAAAAAGATTGTAAAGATGCAAAACATTCAGATCTAGGATTCTGGCACTAGCAACAAAATTGATCACATTGCTCTTTCCTGTCACTTTCCTTGAGCTGCTAATACAATGCAGATTGTGCGGTTTCTACATAAAAAATGAGTTTAAAAAAAAAACCACAAAACTCTTGGTTTATATGGAAAATATATGTAATATAACCAGTGGCTTCCAATGCTTTCTGCTACAGCAAAGCGGGTCTACTTTTTCGCTGAGAACAAAATTTCACTTGTTATGAGACACCTGAGAAAGGGGGGGGGAAGGAAGTGCGGTATAGCAGCAGCAAAAGGTTTTAATGACAATTCAGAATTAACTATGTAATACTCTGCTCTGAAATTGGAATAGATTTTGGAAAGCAAGAAGTTGCTACTAGGAATTCTTAGTTTAATGACATGATATGTCATGGTATCATTCTTACTCTAATTTTAGAAGCTGTATCACCTGTCTGTTTCTCCATTAAAACCATGACAAGTATCGCTGATTTAAATATTGAAAAAGCAGTAGTATAAGATCTTTTGTGAGACCTGCTATTTTATAATTAGCAGGACTACTTTTGATGATATGTGGGGGCAAAAACTGACTTTGCCTTGTTAATCTACACTTTTAAACTTAAATTGAGTACCAAAATATCTATACAGGAGTCCTGCCTCTCATGGTATGTTTATAGATTGGTTATACAAAGCAGCTCAGGTTTTCGTAGTGATGGACTGAAGATTTTCATCTCATTATACTTAACAGTGAATCAAGTGAATCAATATAAGAAAGTAGATATGGAGACACATAAATGGTCATTTAATCTATTTGTCTGGCCCATGACAGGTACAAGTATGCTATGTTCTTTCTAACACTTAGTTAACCCATTTTTGGAGACCTCCAGGGATATTTTTAGGTAGTTGTTTCCAGTGCTTGACTCTGAGGTCTTCATCACACTGCATTTTTTTAGGAACTCCCACCCCCAAAAATTTAGTAAACCTAAACAGGAATGATCTTTTTTCTCTATTTGAAGTTGATTTTGATATATAATTGCACAAAATAATTCAGCCTCTCTCTCTGTAATAAAGAATAATTACATATTTTAAAAGTCTTGGAGCAAAATAAAGCAAAATGAGTAAAAATAACTCATTAGGGGAGTCAGTGCTACTTCTGTCCTCATCTTTATTGGACCATTTCTCCAGTAGGCAGCATCTCCTATGAAATATTATGACACCTCATTCAGATAGGATTCAATAGTGAGTTATAAAATTGTCTTTAGTTTGTAGCCTAGGATGATAAAGAGATGAAAGAGATGGATTGTCAGAAATTATGTTTCTTTTTGCTGGAAGCAGTCTTTTTGCCCAAAGGACTTTTACATCCCTTTTTCCTCCTACGGAGGTGTGTGTATTTTCAATGATTAATTGCAAACCAAAATGTGTTAAATATATAAAAAAATAACCTGGAGATGAACATAAATGTAGATATTTTGCTTAGCTCTTGTTATTCTGAAAATCTGTCTGCTTCTCAAAATCACTTATTTGCCCTGAGCAGGCACTTATACCAACAGAGCACAACCACTCTGTTCTCCCAGTTACCGTTACCTAGCCCAGCTTTATAACAGGACATGACATAATCTAATAAAGCATAATGCTTCTTGTCAAAAAAAGTACCAAATAAGATTGATAAGATCAGGTGTTTGGCACACATTTAGATTGCTAATATGCACTTAGGAATAGTATGACTATTTAACAGACGGTATATCTGCTAACTTCAGTGTTTCTGCAGAGATCTATAAATAATTATCACCTAGTTCCTACATAACTCCTTCCCTTCTTTGTCTGTATTTATCTCACTTTATGAACAATAAGTTCCCTCACACTGCATTGCTCTCAGCTGTGAATTTTAACAAAAAAACCAAATTTTTTCCAGCACTGTGCATGTTGGCAGATTGCTATTGGTGTAGCACAATTAATCAGTTGGATGTGATAATGAGGTCATGCAGGCTAAGCAAAATGCTCAGGTGAACAAGTGATTCTTCACAGTGAGAAGTGGAAATATATATGGGCTCAGCTGTGTGTGGCAAGGAGTCATCATCTTTGGCTGGGAACACTTGCAGACCTAAGCAAGAAAGGGATGTGCTCAGAATGAGCAGAACACAGGATGCTTTGTGAAAACTGAATAAGGGAATGACAGACAGGGCTTGCTCTGATGTTGGTGGGAGTGCTTGAGGTGAAGGAGGCTTCCAGCTCCTTCCCAGGTATGAAGGGAGGAATGGGGAGGGCTTTTTTCAGCTGGTGTAAGTCAGTAGTAATTCACTGTAGTCAAGGAAATTATGATGATCTATGGCAGTGAAGGATAATGGCCTGCAAGACTTTAATGTAGATATTCAATTACAATAAAAAGAGAAGGTGAGAAGAATAGCGTTTTTTAGATGAGGATGATCACTGGTGTAGCTTTATTGAATATGGAGTTACCACTGAGAGCAGGTGAGCAAACCCACAATGGTGAGGAGTTTACTTGAAGTGATGATCTATGGAGATAGAAACAAACAGAACTGATACACACAAATATTTCTTGTTTAAGTACTTGTGTTAGTAGGTTCAGCCACATAGTATTTTATTTTTTTAGTGTTTTAAAACCAGCACTTATATAACGGATTGTATTGTGAACATGTATCTTCTAGTTTTCATACCACCACCACTATTATCCACATATTTGGTTTGGTTTTTTTAACATAAAACTGTCTTTAAAATGTTACAGTGGTAGGTTTAACTTGCACAGCAGAATGTCTGAAGACATAGTCAGTTTTCCTGAGATCAGGTAACTACTACTCGATTATACCTGATAGAAACAAAAACCTAATCAGAAGTAGCAACTCATTAATTTCAACCTCCCAATCATTCCTTAAACTGCTTAGGGAAAGTGTAACACTTCCAAACCTGTTCATTTTAAGAGTAAGCATAAGACATTACCACATAGCAAGCAAGCTAAAACCACATAGCAAACAAGAAAACTGGGCTATTTTAGTATATGAAATTGTTACAGACAATTAGGGAAAGTCCAATTTATCACCTTGCCTAATTACTAACAGTTCATCTGAATTAATGTAATTTCATGCTTTCTTGAACTTTTGATTTTTTTCAATAAATGTTTTGTCGTTACACAATCCCAAATATGATAGTTGTAATTACTTGTTATTGAAATGTGCAGTGAATGTTAAGGCATTAGTAGTAAGAGCACTTTACAAATTAGCTATGCTCCTGAGGACAAATCAATAAAATTTTTCACATTTCCATGTGCCTGTGTCAAATTGTGACATATCACATCTGTTCCAGTTTCTTCTGTTTCTCTTATTGGCTATGATATATTGCAATACAGTTGGTGTTTCTGGATGCGATATATCACAATAGAAATTCTCTCACAGGGAAATGAGATAAAAATTGCAACCTCAGCAGACTTTAAAAGCAGCTCATTGTTATGATTTGCTATAAGCATTTCTAACACTTATGAGCTGGCAATTAGTTACCTTCACTTGTCTGTGACTGTAATGAATTGGGGGGTCCACTGGTAGATGTGGGTCTGAATTCAGTGCCTGGTTCAGAGGAGTCAGATCTGTTACAGCCACAAATATTAAAACCGGAATTTATTTGATCTCTTAAGCTATCTCAAATCCTGGAAAGTCCCATACTTGGCCACATTTTGGGTTTGGTGTTTTCTTTCACATACAGGAGGTCCCAAACTTTTGTTGGGCTAAACCACTTTTAGATACAGACTGTGCCTGTTACCAAAAGGCTGTGATTATCTGTTCAGATCACTCCAGAAGACCACCTCCAAATCTCATCATGTCTCTTGCTTCTCCTCAGCATTGCTGTACTGAATTGCCTTGTAGGAGTCCAGTACCAGCCTCTTGCAGCATGATTAGCAATAGGATGTGTTACAGAAATACCTTACTTTCTCCAAATATCTCCCAAAGGAATGGCTAATCTCATTTCCCTCAACTTTCACTGGAAAGTAAACTCTTTTTCCAGCTTTCAGAACTGTAGCAAACTTGCTAAACAAACCCTCTGGCAGTTCCTTTGTCTTGATAATAGTGTCAATACATTAATCTTTTCCCTTTACCATCTAATCTCAATTTTTTAAATGTTCTAATTGATTTTCTATGAATTCAATTCTGAGATTAAGAGCAGTGTTATCTCTAATTAAGATGTCTGGAAAGCTGCTTAGCATTTCCCATTTCCTGATTTTTTTTTTAAATACTTTCATTTTCCACTGAACACCTACTGAGGAGTTCTGCTACTTCTCCCTTTGAAGTACATGTGAGCCTCTGCTTTGGCAGTGTTGGAGCATCTCAGAGGCTGTAGGGCTTGAAGCTGCTTCAGCCTGGGCAACGCCTGAGTGTGTCCTTTGACCAGGATAGGTTAAAAATCCAACAGTAATTCTCCTTTTGTTTGGAAGAGCCCTGCTGCCACCTGTGCCCCAAAGCCCTGCTCCTCTGTCCCAATGGAGCAGTCTGCCAATCCGAGAGGGAAAAGCACAATTGCTGGGTCTTGTCCTTCTCCAAAGCTGCATAATTAACCAAGGACCTTCATTGGTGCTGCTTTATTTAGTGAAATTGCTTTGGAGTTTCTAAGGGGAGAAGAGCTGTAATTTACACATTAGGATGCACACAAGCCCCGGATCTTCCATCCAGCTTAAATAGTATGAATAGCCAATCCACGTACTAATTTTCAAGGTGGGGAACAATAATTTCTGCCACAGCCTGATTGTCTTTTTCAATTAAAGAGTGAATATGCCCTTTACAAAGTAATATCAAGCTTCTCTGGAGGAAAAAATGGAAGGTCACAATTAAATTAAACAGGGAGAATGGTGGGGGGAGGAAGCCTTAGCTGACTTGATGTTTTTTTTTGTTCATGCACCAAGAAACCCAGTGCAAGAAAACATATGCTGTGAAGCTGTAGTGCTGGTCTACATCTGTTTTTTTGTTGATTTTTCCCCTTTTATGGAGTTAGTGTAAAATATTAAAGCTCTCCTCTAAACCAAACAAGACTTGCACAGAAGGACTTGCACAGAGTAGTAAGTGCTGATGCAGCCTTAGGGCTCTTACTCTGAACCCCATCTGTAGGCCAGAGGCATATTCAAGGATCTGACCCTCTGAAAGTGGAGGGGGGTGGGGGAGGAGGTGAGGTGTAAGAAATATATTTTTAATATTTTATATTCCTGAACAGCTTTCTCACTTGTCACAGCAGAGTTCATTTGTCACCTGTCATCAGAGTCACTTTGCTGTCTGCACGAGTTCTCTCCAGATTGGAGAGCTCTTAAAAACAAATTTCTCTCCCCAGTCTAAATCTCACGGGACAGATTTATCCCTGCCAGAAGTACACTGGTTTGACTTACACTGGAGATTGCCCTGGCCCCTTGTGTCCAGTTCCCTTCTGACAGGGGAGTTAACTCTTATCCAAAACTGACTTCTTTCATTTATTTGCCCACATTCCTGCAGAGACCTGGTTTCCCAGGACTTGCGGAGATGGTTCATGAACTTGCCCTTTCACTTGGACTGTGACCTTCTTGTTGGCAGTGAGCAGCTGTATCCCATTTACCTCCATGCCTAGGGTCCTGCTGGGTGCCCCCTCTTAAACACCTCACAGTCCCAGTTCAGGCTATTAATTTATTTTTATAATTCTTCTAACAACAAGATAATAGTCTATGCTCATAATATGTACATTAAAAAAGGCAAGGGAGGGCTCTCGTGCACTGCTGAAAGTAGTGAACATGTCCCTGCATATTTCAGCCCTTTGGAGATCTTGATCCCCTCCCATGGTAAGGCTTGGAACTAGATCTCTAAGGTGCCTTCCAACCCAAACCATTCTGTGATTCTATGATCCAGCACAGAGTTGCTTCTGGCAGAATTGCTTTGGGTTATACGCAGATGCCACTGTTCCTGTCTTGCTTGTGCTAGCTACAAAGCCATTGAAGACTTCCTTCCGTGGGAACATCAACATCTACCTGACTGAGTGATGTAAAGGATTTTTGCATGTGAATCTTTTAAGTGGATTTCAGGTGCAGTGTATGTTGCTAATTGTTCTTTTGGTAGTGTTTAGAAATGAAGATTTACAGCATGGTGCATTCTCCCTGCCAGATGTGGTTTGTCTATTGAGAAAAGCTATGCCTGTGGCCTTATGCCTTTGCACCATGTAAAGTATCAATGACAGACTCTTCCTCCTTCTTGAACAAAAGCTACAGAATAGAGGAGTTTACCTAGTACATTAAAAGCTTTGAATTAACAAAATCAACCTGCACTGCAAAATAATTAACTTTTTTTTATTCAAAAAAGCCAGTGATTTATTCCAAATAATTTAGTTCAGTACTTTTTCCTTGTAAGTGTTCACCTGTAACTTTATTTTTTCTCATACCAAAGAATGAAGAAGTTCATATGGACATTATGGATATTTCATTCAATAATCTATTGGAATCTAAATCTTATTGTCTGCAATGAAAGCAGAGCAGACAAAAAGAAAAACACTCAGACTGCAAATATAGACTGGTTTTATCCTCCAAAAATATTAAAATTTATCAATTGGAATCTAGCAGCTCTGGGACCTGCAGATGCTTTGTCACCTCCCATATCTCAATCACATATATTGCTTTTTCAATACAACATGTAATGGGCTGATTTAGGATAAACACTTTCGCAGGAACTACAGAATAGTAAGTAATATATAACTAAAAGATAATCTTAAAATACTTATACAGTCCCTACTACTACTTTATCTGACTAACTCCCCACCTGTTATGCTTTTTACAACATCTCTTTAATGTATGTCTCCATTTCATAGATAAAAATTCCTGTGCAAGAGGAGTGAGAGCCTCCTTTTGTAGTAAAAGTTTAAGCAACTAACCTAATGGAATAAAACAGCTTTAACAAAGTGTCTTGATCTAGAATAGCCTTGAACATGGTTAAATACTCTTGAGAGAGATGATTACAATTTATTGAGGAGAAAAAATATGCAGCTTGGGTTTCTGCTGCTGCTTGGTCTGCTATGACATTAAATAAAAGGGGGATGTTGTTACCATCAGCTCCAGTCTGTGTATTTAACAAGAGAGAAGAGGTAAAGGCTGCATTTGGTCTTGATGGACATTTAGATGGGTCCTGAGAACACAGAGGGGACTCAAACCTTTAGGGACCGATGGAGAAAGCAAAACCTCTTTATGTAGACATACCCATAACTCCTGGTTTTAAGATTTCAGGCTGTTGTTTCTGTCTTTGGGAATGTCTGGATATTTCCATTATCTATTCTTCTAGTATCTGAGCTTTAAAATAGTGATGCTGTTATCACCCTGCCTTGTCCTGTCAGCAAGCAGGTGAAACCCTTCCAGGCTTCCTGCCCCATTGCTGTTGAATGCTCTTCCTTAAGCCTCTGTGTGCACAGACTTCTGCAAAGAAATAAACACTGGAAAGCTCCACAGAAATACAGAAAGATGAGTTGAATGTAGTGTGGTCTTACAGCATTTCTGGTTTTTGAGTGACTAAGCTGGATAAGTATCTTTCTCAAAGTAGCCTTGAAGGAAGCACGGTGCCCCTGTTCAGAGTGGCTAGAGCAGTGCACAGCCTCCTTACAGCACTGCATACCAGGTACTTGCCATCTTCCAATTTTGTCTGGACACACTGTGAAGAAATTAAAAAAAAAATGCCTGAGGCTGTTGAGTCTGCTCCATGGAGAGCATCCATTAAGCAAAAAACCTTGATGTAGACTCCCACCATGGGGAACTGCTGCAGAGTGCTTTGGAGCATTGGCACAAAGTGTCCATGGCAATCAGAGCTGATAAATGAAAGTTCAGTTTCTTTTTACTCCAGGCAGAGTTTTGACAAAATACGACCTTTATTTCCAAGTAATAAACTCAATTCTTGGTATATTTACTGTAGCTCATTCTATTCAGCTTGCAGCCCACCTACCCATACACAGGGAGAGGTAGGTGCTGCTGCTGTATTTATATTGGATTATTCTTAAAAGTCCAAAAGGCAATTTTGAGCTGCAAGCCTATTTAGTGACATAAGGAGAGCTGGCAGTAGTATTTCCATCCTCCAGACAGAATTGATCTACAAGGAGGGTTGCAGGTTGCATTTTTTTCTCGCCTGCTCATGGGAAGATGCAGATTGTGAGGTGTTGTCAGGATCATCAGGAAGGCTGTGCAGAGCCTGGAAAGGACAGTGGCTTAGATCTGATCTCCACGTATCTGCAGTAGACATAAGGAAGCCCTTTCAGAACAGGGAGGCAGGCTTAATGTATTACTCCGCATTTGTAGGTTATAAAATTACGTGAATAGAGGCAAGTCTGTGACTTTATCTGAAGTGTCCCTATGGAGTTATGATAAGTGAGTGCAGTAAATGAAGTAGAACTTTGGGGGATGTATCTTTGATGGTGACCTGCTTCTGCTATTGGAAATCTGAGCTCTTCCTCCTGTTTGCTCTTCAGTTATCAGCTGGCTATGCCTGAGTGCCTACTGAATGCTAACTTCAGAAGCATATGCCTCTTTTTTGGAAAAGAAAGAAGCTGTAGTGTGTTCATTCTTTGAATCTAAGCTGCTGAACAGCCTGATCAGCATGCCAGCCCTCACATGCGGTAATGAATTAACAATCAGTTTAAAGACCCAGAGAGTTTTACTCAAGGTGGTAGTTACAACATCTAGCACACCTTTTAATCAAATACAATTGCTACAGAGGGATTTCTGGACACACACAGTACCAGAATACAGGCCAATCCAGAAGTGTGTGTGCCACTTAGACTAAAATTCATGAATGCCCAGACTTTGCAAATTCAGACTATCTCATCTAAGTGTATTGATTTTTCCACTTTCTGTTTCAAAGCATATACTACAAATAAAAAGGGTTATGACATTTTGAGGCATGCTGCACTGCTTTGTGATGTGTTTGTAATTTGTGTGCAGTCAAAGGTAAATAACATGATGAAGTAATCAGATGAAAAGTGGGCTTTCATGCTAGCTGAGCATCTCATAGACAGTCACTCTCACAGGGCTTTGCAAATGCTCAGGCTGTCATGGTCTAGCAAAGACTAAATGGACTTGATTGCTTTTAAATGCATTTCCCCTGAAATGGTTAAATGCTAATGATGGACTATTATTTTACATTTCAGAATGGAAAAACTCTGTCCAGGAGGAATTATTGCCTCTTGCATTTGTTACTTCAGCAAAAGCGTGTTGTCTTCTAGCTGACAAAAAGCATGTGAGAGCACTTGGGAGCTGCAGATTTTATTCACTCTCATCCATGCTGCTAAGAGCACCTCATCACTGGCCAAGAGGAGAGAGGATGTGCTTATTTAGAAAAATGCTGTTGAGAATAAGCACTGGGCAAAACCCCTGAGAAACCCTTTGAAAAACATAAGAATACTGTTGCAGCCCCAAAACGCCAAGGGAAAAACCTTCCTCATTATGACCCGGTAGCACTGGGGAAGACTTTTAAATACAGGGTCTAGTGCCTTCCTGTGTGGTTCGGGACAAAATTACTAATTCTATTCATTAATTTAAATTGTTGTTATTGTTTCCCAGAATTCATGATTCATAATGGGGGCCTGACATCTGAGACAGCTGCAATCATCACAACTGTCTGTCAGCAATAATAGAACAATTTGAGAATCTCATTTAAGATCCCTGGACAACTAGATAGTTTCAATTAATACTGAATTTTCTGGGTTTATGCCCTGAATAATTATCAATCAGGTTCACACATTATTCTTTTCCATGGCGGAGTACTTTTTTCTAGATTCTTTAATTGCAGTTCTTGTTTCTCCTACGTATCTGTTAATGTCTCTGTTACAGACACATATGAGAACTAAAAGAATTAGTAACAGGCCTGGACAGACTGTTTTACTGCAGCTAGTTATGGGGATTTCCCTCAAGATCAGTTGTTTGCACACAGTTACTTTTACTTAAAACTGATGAAATAATTAAAACAAATCCCCTGAGTGCCTTGGGAGAGAGTTCTGGTTTAAGCCATATTTAAACAGTTCTCTATAACAGGTTTGTTTGTCTTTTTTAAGGCATGAAATGCAATTTAAATGCTCTTCCTTAATAAAAACAGATTTTTGCAAACCCCCTCATTAACATGCGTGTTAATGCATCTTGGCACCACAGAATACAATAAACTCCAGTTTTACTGATTAAAATACATCTTTAAACCTAGCAGGGGTGTGTTTTTGTGATTTTTGAACATGACAGTGGTCCCATTATCTGTCTCAGATGCAATGGGTGTTGTGTGTGTTCCTGGCCAGGTCCTGCTGTGTTTTGGGAGGCGGCTCTGTGGGTGGTAGGGCTCAGGGCAGCTGCTTTATTGTCTGATGTGCATGCAGGAGGAACAAAACTTGTGACATCGGGGAAGCTTGTGCAGGAGCATCTTCATTTCAGTTTGGAAACTAAGTTGTGTAAAACCTGAAGGAAACCCTCTGTGTCCCCATTTCTCTCTTCAAACTGACTCTCTCACATAGTTCACAAAGATTAACTCCCCACACAGTTGTCTTTGACCTTCCCTTTATGGAGTAGAGATAAAGGATTACTGGTGACCTTGTGTTTGATGTCAACACTGAACTCGGAGAGGGGAAAGCACCATAGAGTTGGCCGGTTGTGACTTGGGAGCAAAGCTCCAATCTGTGTGAGGACCCCTGTGTCCATGGCAGGTGCTGGCTGCACAAGCTGGGATCTGACACTGATGCTTTTAAACCAGCCTGAAGATCCAGATAAACAGCTCGAGCTCTTGCAAAACACACGTTAGCTTTTGAAAACATACTGCTTTCTGGTAGGAAGAGATGCACAGGATTTATAGGGAGCTTTCAACTTTATTTATGACAAAACAAGCCTTTGCCAGGAAGTAGGAATAACACAGGACTGCCATCCTCTGTATCCTGCTAATGCATTTATGTGCTCTTGCTCTGCTCGCTCTCACTGAGGCTGTCTCTCATTTTCAGCTTGTAGCTTTAATAATCTATGCCACTTCCTTCTGTATAACGTTCCTCCTGCAGCTTTCATTTGACAGCTCTGTTTTTAATAGAGGATAAGCATGAAACTCCAGCTGAATCTGAAGACATATTTCTAATCTCATACTACATTTATTTTGCTACTCAGAGAGCTCTTTGTCTTGAACAGAGGAAAAAGTATTTTTCACGTATTAAGTTGAGGTGCACAGCAGGTTCCAGAGGTATTGTTAATTCAAACTCGGACTTAGTAAAGCCTGGTAGTAAAAAGACAAATACACAAACCCTATTACTTGGATAACAGGCTTGATTTAATTATTTATCAAGGTGATTGCAATAATATGCCAGGCAGCCTGATTCAGGTAAGAGTCCCATTTTGTTATGTATTGAATGAAAGTGTCATAATATCAACATGCCTGCCTTGCCTGGGTTTTAAGATATAGCCTGAAGTATTGGTTGAAACAAAGTAATAAACTGGATAGCAACATGAAAATAAGAAACAAGAAAATGTTAACTGTGAAATAACTGTTTCAAGGTAATTTGTTCCACTATTCTCATCAGGTCATTATAACACTTTTCCATATACGGTGTGTTTTTTCTATTGTAAGTCAAGTTAAAACTCATAGTTGCACAGAGATACTGCTAAATTGAAGCATTTTTCCTTTATGTTTGTGTTTGCCATTGTAAATGACAACCTCCAATTTGTCTGTCCTCTCTCTTTTATGCGAGACAGAATGTAAATGCCTGTCACTGCTAATGAAAAAGTAGTGTGCTTCTTGAATATGGGATATATTTACCATTATGTGGTTGCTGTTAAGAACAGGAGGATAAAAGCAGGACAGTAGCTGTGGGTTTGTCTGCTGCTGTGGACAAAGGAGACCCAACTTAGTTGTGGCCTGCTCCCTGCAGTAACTCTGGGAAATATCTTGGTGGGGTTATGAAGCCTAAGGAAAGGAACAGCTTGATATTTAGCCTGTTTTGATTGTTGTATATTGGCATGAGACTTCAAGATATTAGTGAGTTAAGTGTTTCAGTGCTTCACCAACAGAGAGTATTAAAGAACTGGTGTCTGACAGCTGAAAATACTAATGGAGTTGACAAAGTCCATTTTCTGGCAAACAGGTCCTCTAGCTGCTAAGTGGCATCAGTTGCATGGCACGGAGATATGCTTTGCCTCAGGCTAGAAATCACATGTGATTTCTTTCAGGTTTGAATGTCTTAAGTGCAGACCCCTGGCCTGGTGCTGCACCAGGGGTGGGGGAATTGCGTGAGGGCTCTGCACAGACACCTTGCTCTCCATGGGAAGATGCACACCTATGTTTAGATCTTTAGTAAACTCAATCTCCTAAAGAAACCTGTACATTGTTGTGTACAGTTTCTCTTTTCTACCAGGAAAAACTTCCAAAGGATCACATTTCCAACAAGAACTTGAAGATGAGATAGTTCTGTGCCACCCAGCATCTTTCACTCCCCTGAAGATTCTTAGGGATGCACTTTGAACGTAGGGACAAACATGGACCAGTGTCCTGAGAAAGGACTTTTCTCCTCTCTTCCTTACCAGTGGGGCTTTCCCCATAAACATTCTTTCCCTTCTTTCATTCTTTTGTCTTTCTCCAAACCCTTCTCCTTGCAAATTGTTAAAAAAAATACAGTTTTCCAGAGCTAGCTTTGGTCCTACACATGGTTATGAAATGGCAAAAAAGGTAAAAATAAACATAGAAAATCCATAGGAAGGGAGTGCACTTAAATACTATGCACAGGAGTACTGGCCAGCAGAGGTGTTTATATACCTCAAGAGCTGGTGCACCAAACCAGCGGGATTCCCTATGGGCTGTGCGAGCAGCAAATAAGACAAAGTGGTTCCAGGAATTTGAATCAAGAATAGAACTTTCCAGAAAAAAGATGAAGTCATTGAGTAATGTGTTATGTGGAACAATCACCAGAGCCTTCTTTCTTTCACAGATATTCCTGGTTTTCCTTTTTTTCTTGCCTTTTTTTTTTTTTTTTATACCTCCTTTGTGCCCTCATTTGGGGGTATTCCTTTTCTTTAGGAGTTTTCCCAGCTCTGTTCCTGGTCTATCCTGATTCCTTGGGGGTTACAGATTTCATACACAATTCTGAGGTGGCCATCTACTCTTCTTTCTAAATGGGATTTGTTCTGTTGCTAAACAATGTTCGTTTATAGATCTTGAAATTTCCCATATGGGAAGGCTGGCTTGCAAAGATGTTTCAGAAAAAGTGGGAAAAGAATGAATCAAAATTTTTGTTTCCATTTGACCAGCTCTTGGGAATCAGAAGCTCTTTGAGAAATTCAGGGTAAAACATTATTAAATGAGATACCAGCAATATACTGTTTGATCAGCTCTAGTAAAAGAGTCGTGAACTCTCATGACCTCTAATGTCTCCTTTGCATAACCTCTGTGACATGAGATTTGCTATGAGAAATGGAACAAGATTAATAATTAATATGTTTGCTGGTGTCTGAAATAGCGACACAAGGTTGGCTTTAGATACATGTTTTATTAATGAGGTTTGAAAACAATTACTTTCTCCCGGCAACAGACAGCTCAGACCTTTATACTGAAGAAAAAGGAATGGAGGTAATATCTGGGGGTTTTGTTGTTGTTGTTCTCCCCTCAAGGCATTAACAGAACTCAGTGACCACCTATATACATTGTGAAAAATATTGTGAGATTGTGTAATGGGGAGTAAGGCTAAAATAAATTTTAAATCATCTCAAGACAGCATACATGTTCCATCCAATTGAGCTGAAATATGAAAGACTTTGGGGCATAGCTTGTCATTTTGCATACAATGTAAGGAAAATGTTTGTTACTCTGTGGCAATTAAGGGTACAATGTTTTTATTACTCCATTCTACCTCATTATGCTATAGAAAACAGACTTTTTGCAACATCCCTGCTCCCCAATTGTGAATACCTGTAATATAGCAAAGAAAGCATTGTCTGAAAATGTGGAAACATCTTTTTTAAGTGAAAATAATTGGATTCATTTTCCTTGACCTTTCAATTTTCTGAAAGTTATTCTTGTTCCTGAGGGCTAGCAGTCATCAGATGTCTGTTTCTGTTATTAATATTTACTAGGAATGATTTTTTTTTAAAAGAATAACCACTCCTGAAGTAAGCCAAACCTTTTGAACAGAATCACTGATGATACTTAAATTATTCAATAAATTGTCGTTCATGTGCAGAATTAATCAGAAAATAATGCTCTAATAAATATGATCTTCCCAACTTACATGCAAATTGAAGCTTTGCCTTCCTGCTCAGAATTGTTCCAAATGAATTTGTGGCCAAACACTGGTATGTTCCAATATCCTGGTTTTTATGTGGGTTATTGATTGCCAAGCTGCCTCCAACCAACCTGTAGTGATAACTCATGGTAAGATCAATATCTGTGCCATTTTGCTTCCACCTTTGAGGGGAAAAAAATCAAATTATGCTTATAATTTACAGAGCCTATTCATATTTATCTTAAATAGTGTGCTGTAGCATACTTGTAATGATAAAAATGTAGTTAAATATCACAAAATTATGTAATTTTTCACACAAGACTGCTTCTCATATCAATCTTAATGATATCAATAATTCTGTTCTTTGAAAAAATCTTTACTGCTCTTATGCTAGTCACCAGTGTTCATCCAAATGTCTACAAAAAGTAATTATAACTTATTCATACAAACTAAGTTATCCATCCAACTGGGATTATGGTATATGCCTTGACTACAGACACCTTATTTTTTGTAATATAAATTGAACATGAATGTGCTTTACAGACATTGCAAATGATGTCATAAATTTGTCTACAAAAATGATTTGGAAATATAAATCAGGGGGGCCTGTGCTTCAGAGGACAGACGAAGGTAGAGAAGTTCTTACACAGCAAGTTTGAGACTGATAATTTAGTGATGAGAATGCTGCTATTTGAAAACGTGATTTGTCCCTGTTAGTCCAATTGTCTGCAACATTACCTGGTTGTTTACAGATGTCAAAATAAAATTTGTATTTCAAACAAAATATCTGTTTTAGGAAGGGAAATTTTGTGGCTTTACCATTAGTGACATAAGGGTTGAATTTCTGTTACCCACGTGAGGTCTGAAGGAAGAATAAAGGCCTCAGTCACCGATGTCTGCAAGCTTTGGGCTTGCTTATACCACACCTTAGGTTGTCAGCTGTCCTGAAACTACATAACCACACTTTCTTCTCCTGATTTTATACTGTGACCATCTCTTTAGCCT
>NW_010105364.1:43287-106644 GCF_000699245.1 Pterocles gutturalis | reverse complement strand
TGACCCATGTGGTCACAATGCCTGCCCCTCCGTATGATGGAAATACCACATGAGTTGTTAATGGCTCACTTTGGGTTTGCAGAAGGCTTTCTGGCAGTCTTCTAAACAAGGGAAGTTGTGTCCTTGTTAACTATCTGAAGGATCACAGCATAAAAAATTTCTATTCCTTGTTATTTGCAGAGACTTACTGACAGAGATAGTCATTTCCACAGTTAATGAACTGAAGCAAACTTGCACCGTAACTATATCCCTAGAAGATCTGAACTGGAGGTACAGCCCAACACTTTACTTCTGACACCCACAGACCTTTCTCTACACCACAGGCTGCACAGGTAGCTATTTTTTTGGAGAAAGATTTTCAAACTCTGCTACGAAATGCAACTCTGTGTTCCAAGGGAAATATTGAAAAATATGTACAGAGGAAGTGAGGATCCTGGCCTTTTAACCATGTACTTGTTTTTAAAGATGAGTAATGACTGATTAAAATATGAAATCAATTAAATTTTGTGAACAAATTCTAGTAGCATTAAATTATTTATCTGGGTCTGGCTATCACTGCCTCCTCTTTCATGAATGCATTGGCATTAAGAAATTTAGACCCAAGAGTGGATCATTAGTAATTCTTCCTATCAATTGCAGCTGGTTTTTTTCGACCTTTCCATACTTCTGCTCTATTCTTTTTTTTTTATGTTTTGCTTTAGTTGGTCTAGGTTTTTGCTGTCGTTTTGCAGAATTTTGGCTTTTTTTTTTTTTAAATGATGAGCAATGTCTTAACTGGTACCTACACATGAGCCTGTTCTATGAAGCACTGTTTCAGGATTTGCCATGTTTCGGTATTTACATATGGTACATGCTGTCCAAGCCTTTCAATTTTCCAATATAGGACATTCTGGTATTTAGTTTGCCAGTTCACTTTAATTTTTGAATCAATCACTGAAATAACTGCTGTCATCATTACATGGTTCCCAATTAAGCTCTTTAATTGTTTTTCAAAACAAATGCAAAGTTGTTGGCTTAGTTGCTGCAAATGAATTCTTCACAGTATCTCCATAATCATTCTAATCACTGTGGTACAATGATTATTAAACTTTGCATGTAGATCAGGGGTTCATCTCCTGGTGTGGGCTTTTTCCTAATTAATATGTTTTCATCACTGAAGGGAGCAAAGTAATGAATTCATGGGATAGACAATGATTTAATGACTTCATGTGTTCTGCAGTATACTGTCTAATACACAAAAGTCTTTGAAGAATTATTTTAACAACATTTTAGAATAAGCCTGTTAAAGCAAGGATCACCTATAGTGCAACCTACAGTGCAACCACTGGAGAATACTCTTCATAATTTATAGGAAATGTGTCCTGGACCAAATGTTTCACAACGTAAACTTTAAAAAAAAAAAGTGTTATATTCTGATGCTGAATTTGTTAGTTCCCTAGCAATGTAAGACTTTTCCAAATCATATTGATATGTCCAAACTTAAAAAAACAACCGTATATTTTATGAATTGATAAAACAAATTATTACATTCTATTTGCTTCAACATCTAACTTTTTATAAGTTCTAAAATGTTCCAAATAAATTCTTAAAGACTTTCAGAACTTATATATGTGGGACCTCCACCCCTACATCTTGATTAAATATGTCAAGCAAGAGGTATTCTATTCTCATTCTCTTTTCTTAGATTGTTACAAATTTATCCTAACGTATGGATACACCTATATACCAGTATTCTTGCAAGCCACTGGGTTAAGTCTTTGATGCTGGACTTATTAGGAACTTGCTTCTAAAGTACACTGCAGAAAAATCACTGATATATGGATAAACTTGTAGTATATAATGATTTCCTCTTATTCATACTACTTAATCAATACTTGTGATTTGCTATTCAAATAGTCTCCCTCTGCAAGCAAACAAAAATGAGAAGGACTAGATAGAATTTATTAATGAACATGAATATGTGAATGTGTATCACAACGCAACTGCACATGATGCAATCTGTCTTTAGGGTAATATCTTACAAAAGAAATGTGGAAAGAATAATATAACTAAATTTCTATCATGGTTTCACCCAGAAAAAAATATCAATCTAGCTAAAAATGTTCAATGAACACAGAAGCACATAAAACTTATAAAAATGGTGAAATATTAAAGATCTTTGCAGAATACAAATATTCTTAGGACTTGTTAGAGGAATGTCAATATGTTTCATTACACACGCATTGACTGTTAAGCTGCATACCCACAGGTTTCCCTGATATTTAGACTTCCCCTATGCTCTCTGAGTAAAATTTCTTCTGGGCCATGTATCCACTGACACCATGATCCCAGACCCTCCACTCTGGCCCATGTTCAAGTAAATACAGTAGAGCTAAGGAGGCAGAGTCCTCAGTGTGGAGCTGCCACTTTACAGAAAAAATACAGGCAGGAGGCATCTGCCTTGCCCTACCTGATAATGAGTTTCAGAGCAAGAAGTTTTTTTTTCAGGGAAATAAAACTGCTACGATCACCTACAATTTTTGTTTTGGTAGGGAAGACTTTAACTTTTGAGGTAAGATTATGATTTCTGACAAGAGGATAATTAACCAGGAAATTTCTGATCACTTCTCTAAGGATACTATACAGTGCGCAGTGTTCAAGGCCGGGCTGGATGAGGCTTTGAGCAACCTGGTCTAGTGGAAGGTGTCCCTGCCCATGGCAGAGGGGTGGAACTAGATGACCTTTAAGGTTGCTTTCAACCCAAACCATTCTGTGATTTTATGGATTTCGACTGCCATACAGACTTCAGTACACCTTCCCTACTGGATACTATCCCACAATAACAATAGTTTAATAAACTTTTTCTTGTAGTCCCGCTCTCCATTGTGGTAGCTCAGATTACAAACTGCTTTGCCCTTTTTCTACTTAAAATCAGCATATTGATTTATGTAACAGCAAATTAGCTTGTATAAAACTTTATTCCTGTTGTAGCAGTTCTGTATTTCTGAATCAAAGAAAAACCCTGCAGTAGTCCTTGCTGTTCTTTTCCATACATCAACAAAGGATATGGTTAAAATTTCATACTGTGCTTGATTTATCCAAAATTATTGGAACTTTAAATACGTGGGCTCAATCCTTATCTGAAAAAGCTGGCATTAACTCTAGTGAAATCAAAGAGAAGTGTTGAAGACTTAGATGTCTTAGATGCACTGGTTGTTATCCAAGGAGCGGATCAGGCTGCTTTACTCGGCTCTGCTATCTCTCCTGATGTAATGGGTGTTTCCTCTTTGGCCTGTGGAGCAGTGACGCAATGAACAGCTCCTGGGTGTATCCCAGCAGCAGTCACACCTCTTAGTCATCACAGCACAGTATGAATTGACATATAACTGTGTCGTGATATGTTGTTTTGCCATAAGAAATAGTGCACATTGAGTACTATATGATATGCCAGACCATGGTTCCTTGTGAACTTTTTCAAAGCAAAGGGAAAGGTCAGAGCTATTTAAGTCCTCTGTCTGTCTGTACTGGCAAGCCAGCCCTGAGTCCAAGTGAAAGAAGAGGACCCCAAAATTATGAGTGTTGCTAGAGATTCAACCCTTGCCATTGCAGTTCAAAAGCAGCAGTGTCAGCCCAGTAATTGCTGCCAACGTTACAACTACTTGTAGGGATCACAAGCTTATTCCTGGAGTGCAGCACTAAGGAGTGTGGGAAATCTCCTCTGCCTGCCTTTCAAACCTGTCTGGGACTTCAGGGGAGGCTGGAGAAGGGCTCTGCCAACAGCAGCAATGGTCATTGCACCCTCCTTCTGTCTCACAAGCAGGGAAGCGATGCTGGAGACTTGAGTCTTGCTGGCACGATTTCTCTTTCTTCTTCAGCTTTGGAGTTAGCCTGGCATTTGAAGGTGCAGATGCAAATACTGAAGCACACTGTAGAAGTGTTGAGCCCTTGGTGAGGTGCATGGACACCCCTGCCCTGTCTGAAGTGCTGCTTCTGGGACCAAGAGTGGGTGGCAAAGGCAATTGGACAAGCCTCTCAGGCAGGCTGGCAAGGCTCCCCAGAGGAGGAATGTGGCAAGTTGCTGCAAATTAGATGGGCACATAGGAGCTTGTCCACTTTCCAATTTTACCTCTAGTGAAAAGAAGGTCCACAGAGGCAGGGCAAGTCAGCGTGCTAGAAACTTGGGAGAGCTGCAGTTTACGGGAAGATCCTAGGGCCTTCAACTCAGAAGAGCCAAAAAAAAAAAAAAAAAGCAAAAAAAAATCAAGGAAAAAACCTCAGTGAGACATCAGCAGGTCTTCCAAATCCTGGTGAGATGCCAAAACAGCTGCCTGAACTCGGTCCTCCCCCCTGCTCAGAACCCAATGGAGCCCTAAGACAGCCTGGAAACCAATCTAGAACCACAAAGCAATCTAGAAGCGTAAAGCGAGCTAGAACGTGAGCTAGAACCACAATGCGACTTGGAACCCTGATCTAGAACCACCTCCCTGCCAATACCCCAACTCTGGAATTTATAGCTGCTCTAACTGCACCAACACCACCCCAGTTCTACAAACACCTGACTGTAAAGGACTCACTGCCTGTCAAAGGCCCTGATCAGGGAAGGCCTTGGGACGTCTCAGACATCTTGGTTGTGGAAAGGCAATAGGCAATAATCCTATTTCTTGCTGATAAGAAGAAGCAAAGAACGCACCAAAGGCTTTACTCCCCTCGCTAACCAAGGACAAACTTTTGCTTAACAAGGTCGTTGCCCCCAGCTCAAAGGCAACAACAAGATGTTCAAGAAACGTGTAGATGTGGTGCTTCGGGACATGGTTTAGTGGGTTGGGTGGTGTTGGGTTGACGCTTGGACTTGATGATCTTTGAGGTCTTTTCCAATCTTAATGATTCTATGACTCCCCATTCCTTTCAAGTTGTGATTAAAATCTTCCAGGTTGTAAAAGAAGCAGTGCTAGTCTGATAACTTCTAGTTGATCTAGACGGTTCAGGATCCACTTCCAGACACTGATCTCATCTTACTAGAGTAACTGAGGATTTGCAAAATGTCCTTGTAGCACAAAGAATATAATTAATATAATTATTGGATAGATAGAAAAAAGTCAAAGAGAAGATATGAATATCAGATATATCATGGGAGGAGACTTCATAGATCTCCTACCTAATGAAACCTGCTGTCTCTAGTATTTGTACGTGAGGAGTCTATGGTTGGAATACAGGTGTCTATAATTTTTGTAGAAAGTTGTCTGTGTAAATGGATATGAAGCAGATGGGTGGATGAACTGTAAATATTTGAAATTCATGACATGAACCAGTAGATGTTCATGTTGAAAACAGGAGGAACAAATGGGATGGGAAATCGGTGAGGATTTCTACTCACAGGAAGAGAAATTGCACTGTGAAAATGAGATAAAGTATTGCTTTACTAGCATGATATTTGCAAGCTAATTAACACATGAAGAACAAAAATCAAATTGATAATGGGTAGTGGTACCTTACAGAGAAAGCTGTTGTGTGAGCAATTAAAAGCTATTGAATAAATACCATCTAAGTATTTGGTAGGATACAATTTTATTTCATGTCTTGCATGAATGATTTTGTTGGTTTTTTTAATTTTCTGTTTTCCCATTCTTTTTTGAAGAAAGCACACTGTCATTTTTTTTTTTCAGATTTCCAGATTTTCCTCTTATTAAACTTAGGTTTCCAGATCCTTTGTGCAACAAGATACATTTTAAATGATGAATCCATAGTTATTGAACAAACAAACAATCCTATATACCAAGGCTTTACTAAGTGAGTCTACAGAGTATTGTAAGATAGATACCAGAGCTGTGCCTTTCTGTTTCTCTAAATAAACATAAATATATACATGAAATGTTAGAATTAGAAATGGGTAAGGATGTTGCTCTTTTGCTTTTTGCATTTATTGATGTACAGAAAGTTTTATCAAATACAGATGCACAGCATTTTCATTTTTGCATTTCTCACAGCTGTTCTGTGGATTCAGAAGTCATTTTGTATGTTTTGAAATACTTCAGGGACAACTTTCAGTAATGTGCTTTCTTTTCCTGTGTTAGTTTTCTTAACACTAGATTACCAAAAATATTTTTCCTTCATTCTTCAGATTTATTCTACCTATATATACTCTCGCTGTGAATGCTCAACACATTTTGAGGTACATATGACAGTGTACTACTGATTAAATCATAGTTAAAAGATTTACAGTAAGACAATACTTTTCCAAAGTTAACTTCACCTGTAGTATGGGAGTGGATATCCTTTAGCTGTACAGTTCAGTAGGATTTCTGGATGTGCTGAGCCCATGGAATAAGTAATATCATATGGCTCTTGGATAAAAATAGGACCATGAAGGGTTTCTTCCCCTGTGGGGAAAAAAAAAAACAATTTAAGACTAGACATCTTTAGCATGTCTTTACACATAAGTGTCCTTTGGTGTCCTTTGTTTTTGGTCAGAAGTTAAGATCTGCTATTACATTCATCAGAGAATCCACCTCCAGGCATTTGGCTATTAAGGAGGAATTATTTCAAGCTCGATTGATAATAAAATTACATATCCCAGGTATTGGTGATTTATTTTGCAAGTGACGGTGCAGATTAGCTTCTTTGCATATTTCCTATGGAAGCTGTATGGCCATCTATTAAACCTTCCCTGTCTACCTCATACTGGTGCTTTAGATCACGACTGGAAGCAGGAAAGGATGAAGTTGTGGTTTTCTGTGTTTGGCACTTCTACCTCCCTGCTTGCCTGGTGAAGTGGATATGTCAGTCTCACCACACCTTTTCAAAGACAGCTCCTTTACTGTGGCTGAACTCTGATAATGCAGATGTTTTGCTATGGTCCTGTTGTGGTTTAGGGCCACCCAGCAGTAACCACCATGCAGCTGCTCGCTCTCTCCTCCCCTCTGGTGGGACGGAGAAGAAATCATGAGAACAAAATGTAAAAGCCCATGAGGTTTTTACATTACTTTATATTTGTAACTATACATGTACTTGTATATATATATGTATACACACACACTTTAGCTGGCCTGGTTTCAGGGTTTGTTTTGGTGTTTTTTGTGGTTTGAGGGTTTTCTTTTTTTTTTTTCTCCCCTTCATTTGGACCCTACTAAAATACAAGTAGCACTAAGTAAAGGTTGGTTATTCATAATTTTCACTATAACTGATATTCTCCCCATGACTCAGAGTCTGATTACAGCATGTAAACATGATTTTCTCAGCTGCTACAGGTAGCTCTTGCTTTACTGACACCAGCAGAGTCTCCTACTGCCTCTCCAAAGATGATCAGCTGTCCCGATGCATTAACTCAACGTGCATCCCCCAAGCTGCATCCCAGACATGTCAGCTCCAGCTGATGGCACCCTGTCAACTCAAGCACCTTCTGCAGGGCCAGAAGCAACTGCCCAGAGTGCATGTCAAAACCCAGATCAGCTGTGTCTGCGGTCAACTGTATACATATTCATTTCCCTTTGTACTTTCAACCACTTCAATTGATTTCCTCTAAATTTAAAAAAAAGAAAAACCAGATCAGCATTGTTGTCAGCTTTTAACTTTTTGTGACACTTGCTGTTTATCTGAGTCCTAATCCTAGCATTGTATAAATAAGTTTTTTCTGAAGTAATGAGAATATAATATTTAATTTTTTAAAAAAATATTTATTTTTAATCTAATTCATATCTGAAATATTTTTAACTAAACCAGAACAGTTAACAACCCAGTCTTTCTAGGAGTAAAATTGTTTTTGACTGATGAATGTAGTCAGACTTTTCTAATTCAGTGGATCTAGAGCAAAGAACATCTGGCAAAACTCTAGAGTGTGATGAACGTAGGAAAATGTTTTATTTTTAAGATTTTTGGACCAGAAACTTTTTTAAGGATGGCATCTGATAAGGTTTTTGTCTGGATGTACACTCCTATGTGTCTCTTATCCCAATTTCCACTTTATATCCCTCAGAAACTCTGCTAGTCAGCCCAGCTGTGAGTGTGTTTTCATGAGCAGTACCTGTGAGAAATAGCTTTTGAAAGAATTGGAGTAAAATTCAAAGTAGCAGTCAAAAAAGATCGATTTGTTTTATACCACTGTAGCTGTTTGGGTAGACACATCTTACTTTAAGAATATCTCACGTTATAAAGGAGATAGCATGGGTATATTAGAAAGAAAAAATACATACTCTCAGTTTAGGTTATAAAGTAACTCAGGCTAGTAGACAGCTGAGATGTGCTAGTGGTTTGAAGATAAAATATCAAACTTGGCTGAACATTATATGTGACGATATAAGTGATATAACAGGACATAAAATGAAGTAAATCACATAAAAGTATCAATTTCCATAACATTTTCATTGTGCTAAACTTTGCAGACTATATGTGAACTTAGAGTAAACTCCAAATATTTAATTTCACTTGCCCATAACTTGTGGACACAGATGGAAATCTCAGAAGATATGAAGCAAACCCAATGAAAGAAGCTGCTGCTCGACTGCATTCAAGACATGATATGGCCTTGCTGTTTGCTTTTTGTGGGGTTACTTAAATACCTAAAGTTAAGCATGCGTTTCATCCTTTACCTCTGTCTAGAGTTTAAATCAATAGTTTTTAAATTCTTTTTACTGCAGTTCTTCCAGGGGTCTTTAGTCATAGAGCAAGATGCTGTAGGAAAAATAAATAACTCGTATCTTACAGTGCCAACTTTCTGACCAGAAAGATTACACATGTCCCAATATTGACCTAAGACCCCAAATTATTTTTCCTTTAATTAGTACTTTCAGAATCAAATGATTGTAAAGTAAACCAGAACTATTTATGTTTCCTATGGTAGTCTTTCTTGTTATGGGGAGTTGGAGAGAAGATAATTTGTTCAGCAAACTGTGCGGGGCAAGGCAGAGTGGCTCTCAGAGGTGGTGACTGATAGGGTTAAATTCTCTTTGTTTCTTTTCCTTTTACTCTATTTTTAATGTCTTGATGAATTTTGCAACTTATTTTTTTGCTGTTTCTACAGTTGATCCCTTGACTTTTCTTTGGTAGGAATTTTCTTCCCTTCTGGGTTAGTTTGTTAGCTTGTTACTCATTCTCGTTACCTTCCCAGAACCACCAGTGAAAAGCTTTTCTTTAGCATTAAAATGACCCAGGGATCATTGTTCCATCTTCAAAATCAGTGTATCTGGGTGGGCCTGAAACTGACAGTGGTGAGCTACCTGATGTACACAAAAATCCCTGGTTCAGCTAATAAACATGTAAATATTTTGGTAAATCTGGAATTAAATACCCACAATGAGTTCTAATAAAACTTAGACTGATTTGTCATTTGCAGACTTTTGAACAGTTTCGTACTCCCTCTGTGTTTTTAATATAGCGATGTCGAGTAAGGATGGATTAGTTTACATTTGCCCTGACAGTTCCTTTACAGTAGACATGTCGCAGGCCCTATCACAAAAATATTGTTCATTTATGTTAGTAAAGGTGGCTTCGTGCTATCATTTTGTTTTCTCTTTAATATCCTTTTCTTGCTGCCTGATCTGCAACAGCGAATAACACCAACTTTGTGAGAAATGATGTGCACTTTCAGAGCCCATGGTGTACTATGAGTCCATCTCTTACTTATAGAAAAGGTCAGACTGGTCATTCCTAATTTCCTGATGCATCCTTTTGTGCTTCCTATAGAGAATGGCCATATATTTCTCCCCCATTCTCCAGGTTCAATACCAGTCACCATGATTTCTCCAGAGATACATATGACAAATGAATCTTTATATGACTGTTTACTTTTGTTAAGTTGTAAATCATTCATATTTTTTAATCTATTGGAACATGAATATTTTATTGAATGTATCATTTTTATACATAAAACTTGTGTGCGAATCCTCAGCATGGTGCTTGAAAGCAAATATAAACTCTTGTTATGAAATGTTTTATAAGAAGTTAAAATCTATTTCTTTATGATACCCTATCAGTTTGATCTCCATGAAGACCATAATTATGCTAGTCTGAATTCAAATCTGAAGTATGAAAATGAATCAACATTCCTTTATTCATTATACGATATTGTCTTCAGCCAATACAGAAATTAACACAGTGCCAATGGAAGAGGAGGAAGCCTATTTTTTCATAATTATGTATCAGCAGAGGATTTCACAGTGCTTTCCTCTCATTGCTTTGTGGGCAATGGTTAGTTATATGGGGCTAAGATTTTCAGGTCAAATGTAGTCAAAGAGGTTTTGGTCAGTTACAATAAATATTCAAATGTTTATGCACTGTCTCATCCAGACAAGGAGAATAAAATACAAATCTGGAGCCCACACTTAATCAACTTAATTTCTAGCCAAATCCTGCTCCCTGTTCTTTCCTGTGGTCTGACTCTGACTGGCTTCATATTTAACTCCTTATGAGGTATCTGCTCAGCTAGAAATGTCAGGCAATACAGCCTGAGAGCAATTTATGCTGGCCAGCACCCGGTCTGTAACATACGCATAGATAACCAAGTAGACCAACATTGCAACACAGCTGACTTTTCTTTTATCCCTGTCCTACCGTGGATTTTTATTTCTATTAATATTTTTTTGCAAAGTGTAGTTATAATTACTATTACCCCAAACTCATCAGTAATATCAGATAAATTCTGTTTGGTGAAACTGAAAGTGTCCCAGAAAACATCACACTCTGCAGTGAAAGACCACATAAGGCTTTTGGTTTGCCTTTGTGAATCTGCTCTGAGTAGACAAACTCAAGAGGATTCCTGGCTCAAGGACCAGAAATGTACAGTTCTGTTGGTCTTAGAGCTCCAAAGTCTGCGGTATTTTCAGCTCCTTTGATTTCTGTTGCCATGATGTTTTGTGGAGCTGCTGAGAGATTAGCGGTCCTTGGTAGAACAAGTAGCTGAGGTCTTGGCTTGGACTGAGGAGTTCCAAACAGGTGATGGAGTAAGGGCTGTTCTTTCCTCACCTAGACTCGTAGTAGGCATGGAGGGGTCGTGCTGCTGCCTAGGCAGGTATCTGTGTAGAATATTAGTGTATCCTTACTGAAGATCATAAGAATAAAGAGGTCAGAATAGTGGTAAAACCTGTACTCTAAAAAAGCTTCTAAATGCAAAACTGCTATAATTCACATAAGCAAACCAGATAAAGAGGAATTTATCCAGGTTATTAAGTTCCAGGAAGGCTGTAAATTCCAGGGGTAGCGAGTTTCTAATGGATCTTTCACAATGTGCGTTAGATAGAGCCTCATATCTGATCCAAAACATTAATATGACTTTATGGGCCAAAGCTGACACCTGATTAAGAGGCCTCTTTTAAATCAGCTTGGTAGTAAAACACCTGTCAGTTCTAGCAAAAAAGGATGGGACAGGTGAGTTAGACATCCTCCTTGTGATGACAGCATGGGTAGAAAAAATATGAAAATTCCAAGTGACTTTAAAATCTGTTTAATTATCTTCACAGATGAAGACATAAAGTTTTAATTGGAAGAGGGGGAATTTATAGGACCCACAGATTTTTAAACAGGATTGAACCTCTCCCTGTGGATAACATTGGGGCTTTTGTTGAATCTTGTCAGAAGCAGAACAGAATGATTATTTTCTTCATCAAAAGCCTGGACCAGGTAGCTCAAGGACTTTAAAGGGAGCATGACAGATGTAAAATGAGAGGTAACGGATGAGACACTGTTTTCTAGCGCAAAAGTGTAAAGTCAAGTCAGTTCAAGGAATCAGATATTAATGCTGAAAGAGAAGAAGGGAAAAGTAAGAAGAAGAAAAGGGCAATGAAAGCATTCTGAAAAAAGAAAAACAACTTCTCAGTAGTGCAGGCAATGGGAGGCAGGCTTCCCTCCTTTCCCTCTCAATGCCACTTGGCTCTCAATCAGAGAGTGAAACAGGAGACAAAGAGAAAGGGAGATTAGAAGAGATGTTATAGGTTTGAGCTGGCAGAAGCAACCTAAAACCTGTAGGATTTTCCCACAAGGCCTTCAACTTTCATGTGTTTTCTCCCTTCAGACGTTGATGTACAGATCTCCAGAGACACGGGGCTCCTTTCAAGTTTCAGCTTCTATTGAAAAAGTCAAATTGGGAGTAGTGGTGAAATTCCACGTTGTCGCTGTTATCAGACACCAAAACCAGAAAGACACTTAGCTAACTCTGATGTAGGGAGAAGGGTAGGTGTCAGGGAGGTACGCAGGGTGAAGTCCTGGCCCTACTGAAGTCAGAGAAACTCTCAGTAATGAACTGAAGCTTGGCGCTCGAGCCCAGATTTTATATATGAAGTTGTCTATAAAGTGACAATCACCAGTGCAAGGCATCCCTTTCATCTGGGACACAGCAAGATAGTGATACCCCTTCCTCACACATTTGAAAAATAGTGAGGGTGAGCAGAAGAAAGGAGGCATAGCTGTGAACCTGTGATTTCCCAGCTGAAGGGTTGGAGTCGTCGCACCACATGCCTGCCTCACTTTGTCCCCTCTTTCTGTGGCGTCCGTGGAGGTTGCCTGTGGCTCTTACAGAGAACCACAGTCTGGATTGGAGTTTGGAGATGTAACTTTCAAGACCAGAATAGTTAGGGCTCCTCCAGCCCAGGCAAATGGCACAGAAATGTTAAATGTCTTCAATGGAAACCGTTCTGCATCCCCTAAATTTTATTCCCTGAAAAATTATTCAAGTATTCCAAGGTTTTTCCTAATATTTAAACATAACTTGTATGATGGCATAGGTAGGGTGATCTGAGGCTAACATGGCAAGCAATGCACTCAGGTTGTATACTAACTGCACATTTTCCTGAAGTACTTGGGTGTGAAAGCAAACAATAAAAAGTATAAAATATTACTTTAATTACTAATATAACCAACCGTCAGGGTTGCCAGAATCTAGCATATAAGATTAGGGTGTAATTTACCACAGGTAATAATTAGGGAAATATTATGCAAAACTGACCATGTTCTTGAATTATGAGTCTTTTTCAATTAAATATTTATTGTGACGAAAGATTTTGTCAAAAATCTTTAAACATTTTTTAACAGTTCTATTATGACAGCCAGTATTGTTCAACACTTTGAGCTAACTTCCTGTGAGCATAATTGGGTATCAGTGAATTTATTACCGATCTGCATTTTGGTCTAGCAGACACACACATTCTAATTCCAAAATAATTAGTGATAGATCTTTAAATACCAAAATATGATGTTTTTCAGAGTATCATACTGAGTACAGAATCACATTCTTTCTTCAAATTTACACAATCCTAACCGCATTCAACCCAAAACCAAAATATTCCCTATAGATTCCAGTCCAGAAGTTCAAGCTACAGTGAAGTAAAATTGCTCATAATAGATGCATTCTGGGTAGTGTTCAATGGAGCTTCGCTAATTTACACTTTTGGCTCCAGATGAACATAGATTTATGAACAATTCATTGTGGAGATATGCATAAAGGTACGATAGCCTGAACAGATATAGGGGTTATAAATAGAGCAAGGTGTGAACTGTATTAATAATGTAATACTTTATTAACAAATAAATGTGTGAGTAACAGTGCTCAAATCACTGACTGCACATGACTTAATTGACTTTATGGAAAAACTTTTGTGCTATTGTGCAAGATGTAGACAAGATAAAGGAAGCCTTTTCATTTGTGCAGGTGATTTGTTTTATGTCACGAACTTGTTCATGTCCTTCAGGTACAGAACTATTGTGGAACAGACATCTAATTACAGAGACAAATATCCATAGCAAAGTTAGAGGGATGTGTCTTTATGATGTATAGTAATCCTGACGTGCACTCTTCTCAATGAAATTTCATTAGTTTTGTGTTACTAGGCAGGACAAATAAATAATAATGAACCTTTTTCCAATCTACTGCACAAGCATTTTGTTCACTGTAATTTCAGTTACAAGTGAGACTTAGATTTGATGACAGATACAGTTTGCTGCATTGTACTGTTGTAATATTCATTTGGCACTGTTGCCATACTGACTGAAAGCTTAATTCAATAATTTACAATACAGGAAAAGATAACAGCTATATCATTTAATATCCTGACAGTTAAATAAATCCAGCACTTTGTTTCTCTAACTATTTTGTGCAAAATATCACTGTGCTTTACTGTCTCGGGAGGATGGTGATTAATTAAGCTCAGAAAATTTTTGCCACTGGTCAGCTCTAGCTTTTCGTGTGATGACTCCAAAACTCCATTGCAACCACTGATAGATGCTTGCAGAGAGGGGGAGAGAGAGAAACGCAAACTTGACTAAGCACATAACTTGGCAAGCTACAGAGTTCTGCTTATGCTCAAAACAAGAAAGAAAAAGATCTGTAGAAATTTCTTCCAGCCTTTAAACTCCATTTCATACTCATTTCAGTCTTTTCATCAAGCATCTTGCTTTGCAGCCCTACACTTCCATCCAGTGACGCTGGAGAGAGGAGACAAAAAGGAATTGCTCGATTGCCTCCTTTCTCTAGGTCCTGAACAAGCCTAGGGGGAAGAATAACTCTGTTTCTCTTTTCTCCCTTTTTCTGTGGTAGGTTAAATCATCTGAGTGGTTTCAAGGAGTTAGACTGAAATGCTTTATTCACCCACTCCCCCATTCTTGGCTAGCCTGAGGTCTCTGGGACAACCAAGCCTTTTAATATCCAAGTTCATTTACACAAATCTTTACCATCTTTCATGGCACCCTTCTTCCTGCCCCATGTCAGAAAGACTTGGGAAATCTGTTAGAAAAATACGGATCAAATAGAACTGAATTTACTAGGACACTTTTTTTTATTTCCGCAGGGTGACTGTAATTCCAGTATAGAAAATATGCAGCAGCCTGATGAATGTTAAGTTTGGCTAACATTTTTATAGCTGGTAGTAGATACAGTTTCATGCTTCATCATTTTTGTTTTCTTTTTATGTGTAGAGAGTATGAGCCAAAGTGCTTTGAAGTCAGTGAAAGTCTTTGATAAACTTCGATGGGCAATGGATTAACCCCTACTGAACAAGGTAAAAGGAACTGATATTCCATTCTTTCTTAGTCTTCTCTGTGTGTGAAACATAGATTGTAACATAGATCTATCCTATACTTACTTGTTTATATAAAAATATATATGCATGCTTACAAGCAAATACACCCATAAACACACACTGTTTTTTTTTGGAAAGAGGGAAGAGATCTGCTAAGAATACCTCTTTGCAGATCTATTTATATAGACTGCATACTATGTAATAAATGATAATTGGTTCACTAAACAGTTTGGTGTTTCAAAACTGTACCAATTCAGTGTGCAATAGCTGATGGATATTGATGACAGCTGCATTATTTTCAGGCAGATACTTAGTAGAAAAAAAATCCAGCCACACTGGAATGAAAAATAAATTATGAAAAATGCTAGTCTGCAAATATTTTGAATGTACCAAAGCAAACAACATTTTTTTTTTTTTTTCCAGAGGGCACACTTCATAATTCCCTTTTATGTTCAGTGGGAAACATCTCATAATGTGAAGTAGTATTTTGGCTTTTGTAGTGTTATGAGTCCCAGACCTTGTAGAAAGCTAGATACAATCACCATTATAGGGAACTTAAATTGCAGGTGGATGTTTAAGCTCTGTGTACATGTTATTTAAATTTTGCTTATTTACTTTGAATAACTGGAACGAAACGGCTGCTTCATAGACGCTTGCTTTTCCCACTAGGGATTAAATAACAGGCATGAATAAAGCTAGTCAGGAAGTAGCTGTAAGGCTTTGACATCAGAAATTATTTTGTATGTAGATAGAAAGGTTTATATTCTGTAGTAATGCTTAGAAATAGTAGAAATCATTATGATAATAGAAAAACATGTAGAGATAATTTATTTTTGAAGTCCAGATTACTACCTCAGCAAAAATCCTTAGGATGTAGGAAGATCTGACAGAGAAATTTCACGCTGCCACCTACTTCTGGCTTGGAGATGATTGATAATTTGTGAATAAAATATTGGAAAATAAATCATCTTAAGCAATTAAGGTAATGTCAAACCAGGCAAGATTAAAAGGCTCTTTATTTTCTTACATATAATTGAAGAGGAATGCAAGAGATATTTATAACGTTTTAAACCCAAGGCAGATCCTGATTTAAATTAGATTAATCAAGCAGGATATTATCGAAAATTTATTGTATTGACTGACTGATTTACATATGCTTGTCATCAGAGTACACTCATTAAGTAGATTGAAATTAAATTTGGAACTTATAAAGTTAAACAAAAAAAAGGTCTTTCTTGACCAAAAATCAGGTACAGTCTGTTGCAAAATTGACTATTGCCCAGTGAAGAAACTCAGTATTTCAAGCAGAAATATCTCCAGGTTTCCCTCACAACCCTTTGCATTGCCATACAAATAGAGAACTGTTGCCTGGTGTGTGGGGCATGGCACACTTTGCTGCTCCCAGGGGATTTTACTTAATTGTGCCTGCTATCCTGACCAGGAAGATCATCCCAGTTCAGCTCTGCTTTGGGCATTGTATGTGGTACAAAGTAGAGGAGTATACAATATAGTATTCAAGCTATGTACCATCTCTGCTGTTACACCTGTCTTTAAGTGTCTACTTTTGGCTGAATGTCATGTAATCAGATGGATGCACCTTTATTTTAAGCCAGTGTAGCTGTTTTGATGATACATACTTTCCTGTGTAGCACCACCTGCAGATCTGCTGCATCCTTAGAATATTTATGTTTAACTACTATGTTGGCAACCTAGCAAAAAAATTCACTACTATCATAAGCAGCAGAAGGGAAATAGTGATTTAAACAGTATATATATCAGAAAAAAACAGTTTGGGGTTTCATGGAATATAGCTTTACCATTGCACACCTACTACGTTTCGGAAACGTGCTGAAAGCAGCAAGGAGCAATAGCTCCCCATGAAAGGGCATCATGATCCTCTCTTGTGGAAAATATTAGGAAACCTAAATATAATTAGCGTTGTCTATTTTGTTATTGTGTCAAGCACTGAAAGCTCCCAGGCACTTTTAAAATAAATAGAATAAACGGAGACAAATGAAACTGAACTCTGTTAAATATCATCAGCTGAGATCTGCTTTATTACTGGCAATTAAACAGTGAAAGTCAAAACACAAGCTATCATTATCACTCATTGATTAAAAACCAGTTAGAACATTGCATTTCGAACTAACCTACCGCTTCGCTCGTTACGCGTTTCAGCATGAGCAACAGCACAATATTTCAGAAATAATTAGGAACACAGCATAAGCGATCAGTGCTAATGTTCTTGAATAAAATTGCCAAAGCAAATGATTATAAACCAGCCAAAAGACCCTATCTGAAGCCATCATCTTTTGTGACTGTTTAATATCTTCTTGATGATCTTCTGAGCAAACACAAATGAAGTTAAAGTCTTTTCAGTAATGACATCTTAAAATTTAGCAGAAGCCACAAATATAACTTTGTACATGCTCATGTTTAGGAAAGTAGCTGCTAGCAATTGAGTTGCTTGAGCAATTTTTGTCTCTAGTCTCTGTTTTAAAGGAGCTAATATCAACATTCATGATGTATGGCAAGCTGGGAATGTCTCACTGTCAAATTACTGTTCTTTTCCATTCCAGTAAAAAAATCACCTTTATCTGATCTATTCTTTAAAAAATGACAGCATAAATAGCAAACCAAAACCTGACTGAAAGGAGAAAAAAAAATGCAGGCTGATAGGGCTGCACTGAAATTCTGCATTGGAACAGAGAGAGAAAGGGAAGGGTTCAGCGGGCAGGGCTAACCTGGCCATGGCAGGGCTTGGAGCCAGGTGTAGGTGAGGTGGAAACGTTGCTGGCCGTGTCAGCAGGCTGAAAAACCTGGGGACAATGGGAAAGGTAGAGACACCTACCTTTATACCTTTAAGGCAGTCACTTCCCCCTTCTGATGTCGATGTTTGACATCATTTCAATGCAGCAGGACTCCAAAATACAGTTTTCTTTAGGCATCCCTGTTAATTCTTCCTGTGGCACCCACTCCAGCGAAGAGCCTGCAGAGCGTGGGATGATATGCCACTTGGAGAGATTTTGTATGATTTGTCCTCTTGTGTCTCTTGTGCATACATTTCCAGGGGGAAACCAGAGCCAGAAATGTTTTTCATAGGCAGATATGAAAAATCCCACAAGTCTGGTACTTGCTCAATCACCAGTGCCAGTTTAGCTGGCTGGCATCTCACTACCCTCTTAGCTGCTTCCTTTTATCTCTACTTTCATGATTTGTTGTAATATGGTAACTTTAAGAAAGAGGAATTAGTTATCAACAACAAAAAAATCCTGTTTTCATCCAGATCTTAAAAGCTGTAATTTCAAATCAAGTCTTTGCATTTGTTATCATCAAAACCTTTTTTCCAGCTGGGATTTATATTGATCCCTCCATGCTACAGTATTTAATGATAGGGTACACTTGAGTTTCCACCCTTGCATGTTATTTCATTTAAACTCTGTTTTCCCTCTTTTTTTTTTCTTTTTTTTTTTTTTTTAAGATGCTCACAAAAGCTACTTGAAGCCCTATACTTTCAGCCCACCTGGAAACCTTACATCCAGGACAGTATGAGTGCCAGCAGAAGAACCAAGTCCAGGCTTAGAACCTCCTTGGGCTTATCTCAGTCTATGGAGTTCTCTGCAATTTTGGATTATTTCACTGCTTGGGCTGGAAACAGAAATAGAGATCAGGCAATCTGCATTCTGAATAGCCTGATGGGAGCTTTAGTGCAAGGACGATTATGAAATGCAGGGAAAACATTTCATATGTATTACTTTACAATAATTTTTCTCTAATCCAAAAGTCACAAAAATGCTGTAATTCTGTGGAAAACTTGCATACTTAGATTGCATATTTTTCCTAGCTACAATGGGAACTGATAACAGGCTGCTAAATTACTGCTTAATAAACCACTAAATGAGTGCCATCTAAGATAACGGGGCATTAAATGACAACTGTTCAGGGGAAAAGTAGAAGTGCAGAACGAACTGCAAGAGGACTCTCTGCATAGAGGGTAATTGGATTAGTCATCTCATCAATGCCAGTGGTGAAATTCAAGCTGAAGCAGATTTGAAAAAAAAAAAAAAAGGAAAGTGGTTTGATGTTGTAATGTGCCAAAGAAAGAAGTACACTCAATGTGGGAGCTACTTTTTATATCAGCAAACTTGAGCTGGGGCAGAGAGTATTTTAATTACAGGGATAATGTGAGCAGTAAAATATAATGAATGTAGAGACAAAATAAAATGCAGAGGCAAACCCCCAAAAGCATTAAATAACATAAAGATGATGATAGTAAAAAAAAAAAAAAAAAATGATGGACGCTGTGGAGAATTTCAGGCTTTAAAGACAAAAGGTCAGGTGATACTTGAATTCAGGCTCTTGATCCTCTGATTTCAGTGGGGTTTAGGTATTGAAGTACCTGTCCTTCCCATAAGGCTTAGGGCTCTGATCAAAACCAGGGGAAAGGCACAGTAAAGGGTATGAAGAACTGCTTTGTTTCACTCCGTATATCACAGTCTGGTGTCATCCATCTACAGGAAAGGTTGTCCCAGAAGGCTGAGAACATATTTGCTTGACTTGTAGTAGTTGGAAAATTGTATCATCTTGACTGATACTTAATATGTCTGCTGTGTAGTATCACCCGTAGAGTTATGACAAAGCGTCTGAAGGCCATATTTCTGGGGAATGACATAATCAATGATAGATACTGCTCTAATTTAGGTAGGTGTGGAGTGCAGAGTTTTAAAGGAAAGAAAGTAGGGTATTACATGTTCTCTCTCCTCAATAGTTGTATCCGACTGAATTTACAACACATCTTGTTTTAACAAATTTATTTTCTGCGTGCTAGTACTTCCACATCTCTATTATCTTGAAAACTATACAGATATTGCACTGACATTTTACTAAAATTTAACATATTACTGTTTTATTGTTTTGACATGGAGTAAACATCCGACTTTGGGCTGACAAAATTGCTCTTTTCTGAACTTCTCCCTATAAATTAGCTATGTATATACACAGCACAGTATGTTGCACATATCAGATTGTGACATAGATTTTTGAATCAGGTTAAGTTTCCTTAAAATGTATATGAATTTCAGTTGTTTTTTCAAATCGTGTGGTTTAGATTTTTAGCCAAAACAATAAAACAAGCTATTTTAAGGCATAAAATGCAAATCAGGCTGGATTCTGTTCAGGGCATTTAACTCCTTTCCATACAAATGTTAGATTTTTACCTTTCACGTCAGTGATGACCTATAAAACAGTAACACTTCAAAAAAAATAAGGATCTGGATATTTAACTTGTGAAGGAATTAAATCTAAGTCTTCAAAACTTTTGATCTACAGATATCAGTCCCTGGAGATGTTCAAAAATTGTAGATATGGAGGTTATTTATAGGAAAGCTTACCCAGCTCCTAAAATGTCCCTGCCCATGCCAGGGGGGTTGCAACTCAACGCTCTTTAAGGTCCCTTCCAACCCAAACCATTCTGTGATTCTACGATAACACAGGGGTATTCCTGGTCCATAGATCTCACTGTGCACTTTCAGTGTTATGGGATTATTTTCAGACTCTCTAAAGAGAAGACACTGTTAGCAGTCAGTAAACCCTGCAAGCCAGTAGCATCATTGGGAATAAAAACTATTCCAATATGTAATCAGATGGATATGATATTAAGGACATGTACCTTTCTATGTGGAGTACATGAGCACCACCGTTTTAATTGCAACACCACACACAATTTCGTATACTGTCAACTTATCTTCAGGAGAGGCTGGGAGTTAATTTCATGAAAAAAAAAAAAGCATAGACTAATTAGAAGATGACAAGTTATAGTAGTAAGGTCACTTGTCAGGCAAATATGAATTCAATATCTTTTTCATAAATGATTACATTTTCTCTGGCCTAGAGCAAACTATTTGTGTTTTGCAAAACCACAAATGTTTAAAAGAAAGACTCAGAGAAAGCTTTTATTTCTACTACATTCAGTGTAAAGCAGAATAAATCTAATCAGAAACAGTAATTGGAGGTATAATGTTATATTCTGATTTAAGCTGCATTATATCAGCAGTGATTTCAGTAGCTTTAGACTAATATGACTGAAATACAAATCTGACTAATGCTCAACAAGATGTTACTAGAGATTAACCCCTGCAGGTTTTTTTTTTTTCCACACTGACTGTACCAGTATATGTTCTTATAAGCTGTAGGAAAAGTAATAAATCATCAAAAACTATTTGGCATAAGTGTATGAAGTGAGACAATATTAGAGGATGAAGAAATTGCATTCCATAAATCACTTCTGTGTTGGAGGGAAGGCCATCTAAGCACGAGTCAAAGTTTGGATAGATTCTACTCTAAGCTACAAAGCCATTTTCCAGGGTGAGTTCAGGGCAGTCTATGAGCTGGAAACTATGCTGTGGTTTGGGAGGAATGGCAGCTGGGATATCTTTTGGAGTAAGGAAACAATATAAACAAAAATCCATCCAAGAGCACACAGCAATTCAGCAAAGGGGAAGCTGGTTCCAGAGGACAGTGTTTCTTCTCTGATTTTATAACATGCTTCTGTTTTCCAAGACAACTCTCCCAAATGATAGTGAGCTTTGCATCTGCTTTTAAGGAAATCCAGTGGCAAACAACATCTCCATACACAAGATCAATGCATAGGAATAAGCTACCACACAACAAGCTTTGTAACAATCCTGAAGGGCCCAAACATCCCTCTGTAAGATACATGGCTGCTGATCGAGCTGGGAGGGGATAGTAAAGAGGACATCTCCCGCATACATTGGATAGAAGAAAGGTAAAGCTGCTAACAGTGAGAGCCACCCTTTGCTTTTGAGCCCTGCATTCCTCATCCTGCTGCTGACCTGCCCCTCAGCAGCCTCTGGGTGTGCAGGGACCAGCAGCAAAACAAGGGGCTCTGGGTGACGTTTCCAGCAGGTGAGATGCGACTTCAGTCCAGTCCGTCTGCTACCTTTTAATGCCTTTTTACAATCCACTAACATAACTACAACATGAATTGCACAGAAATAAATGTTGTTTCTGATTTTCCCGGATCTGTGTGAGATGTTTGCAATATACAGGATATGTTGGATGTCCTATCACTAAAAAAAGAATCATACTTACTCCAGACATACATCAATACGCCCCTAGGTATTAAGGTGAGTTTTCACTAATGACTTCAAGAATGACCTTTTTGTATCCTCTGTTTGTTTGGAAGCAAAAGTGAATAAGGTTCCCAGGTAAATAATGAAGTGATGTTGCTTATTCAGAGAAAATATTATCCCAAGTAATAGTATGAAAAATCTGGTTTTATAGACAAGTGTTTTGTGAGGAGGAGATGTTTTAAAGCTATGGCGACTTTCCTTGCTGATATCTTGAATAGTTGGATTACTTCAGTAATCTTTCACTTTTCTTCTCAAAACCCTCCTTCTTTTGTGCCTAGTTTGGATCCATCAAGTACAATTATTCTGTTTCTAAGGACTTCCAGGGCTGCAGTGAAAGGTGCATTTGTCATTATAAAAATACCTTTGTCCGTGAGAACTTTTCATTCCTACCATCGGCAGCTCCCACCACAGCAAAGCTCACAGGAGTCTTGATTAAAAGACCTGACTTACATAAGTAGAAATGAATGACTTACAGGTAATTAGAGTAGGCTGAAAAGCAGGAGCATGGTGTTTGGAGCTAAACAATGTCACAGTGCCTTAATTAGCAGCAAAGTGATTTAGCAGAGTAATATTCTAATACCAATTCCATTGTTACAAATTATTAATAACAATAAGCACAGAATAACCAAGATCTACTAACAACGAGATGCAATAGCTGTCAGAAGAAAACATAGTGCCCCTTTAATAATGAGATTGTAATTAGAACAGAACAATAAAACATATATTAATATTGAAGAAAGGACAAAATACCATGGTATTATGCTGTACAGGAGGAAAAAATAACCCTAGTCTAAAATTATAAAAGGGTCTAAAAGTCAAACGTATAAAAGGCACAGAGATTAGGATTAAAGTCTCTACATTTCCCCTTTGCTGCAAAGCTGGTAGGGCTTCAGGCAGCTTTCTCCTTAGGCTGCCCTGGATTGTCACCTCCAGGTTGGACCTTGCATAGAGGGGGGGAAGCAGAGAGACCCAGAGAAGGGGGGGTTGCAGGTTCTCTGTGTGTCTGAAGTCTACGTCCACCTTCAAAAGTTGTCTTCCTACTTGCTCCTTTCTTAACTCCTGCAGAAGCCTTAGAGAGCCTTATCTCTGCCTGGATGCTAATTGTGATAACTATGCCGTTAGCTAGAGCAGTTACTCACATAAATCCTGAAATGTTAGGTGTGAGTTTTCTCTCCAGTTCCTGAAACTCTTTAATTCCATGAAAATTAAACATGGCTTTTAATTTGGATTTTTTTTATATTTTGACCTTAATGTTTAATGAAATAATATAGAAAAAGGGAATTCTGCAGGATAAAAAAAAACACAAGGTAAATAGAATCTATTTGCATTATTATTTGATGGCTCAGGAGAATAATGTAGTCTCATGGAAAACGTGTTCTTGGCCTGTAATTCTGATTGTGTTTGGAGCTGATAGAAGCAAAACTAGGAAAACTAGAGGATCCAAATGTAGTAATACCAATGAGAGGAGTGGTTTACAGTTGGTACAGATAGAATAGCTTCAGTCAAGCAATGGTTCATCTCTATCTCAGATATGTTCATTCATCCAGCCCCTACACATGGCCCCACTAGACTAATCCATCCATATTTTTCCTGAATTACAACTCAGCGTGTGTCTCAGAGCTGGCTTCCCATAGACACACCAGCAAGCAATCTTAGTGGTAATCACAAGACTTTCTCTTCCAGCTAGTCATGAAAAATGCCTCATATTCCTAAGAGGTTTATTTTTGTAATGTAGGCACGATAACCACAGCTTAAATGTGTGGTTTGAAATTACTCTGAGCTCAAACTCTGTGACAACCACATTTTCTGTCCCAGGCAAGTGCCAACAATAATAATAATAATAAAAAAGAGATTTTGTATATAAATCTTTGTTTGATGACAAGATATTGGAGGAGAAAAAGAAACAGATTTTTGAAAACTTCAGTTACAGTGATTGTGGTAGCAAGCTTCCCCCAGGAATGTCAAGTAGGTACGAATGCAGTGAATTCCAAGAAGTTTTCAATGTTAATTTCTGCTCAACAAGAAACACACACATAAACAGTGATCAATAGTCGCTAAATGAAAAAGAAGTAGCAAATCGATACCAAGAGACGTTTTATTTTCAAACTTCTGCAAACAATGGAAGGGATGATCAGCCTGTGATTACGTGGAAGTAGCAGATATTGTTTCAGCTCTTAAAAGTTAGTGGGCAAGGTCTTCACCCGTGTCGGTGTGTGCAGATCTGCTGGATGAGAATATTAAACTGCATGGAAATTTGATCTGGGTTTCCATTTCTCTGTAAAGCAGATTTAATAGGGGTTGTTTTTTTTTTTTGCATTTCCAAGGTCTGTTTTCTGAAAACAAATTAAATCCATCTCATTCTTACTATCCACTTACATCGCTTTTTCTGCTACTGGAAAGCTACAGACTGCAGCTGGGTTTCTCTCTATTTCATGTAGGACATGTCCATTGTTCTCACTGTAATAAAACCTAACATTTTCCATGCCAGTGCTTTAACTGAGGGATTGGCTGTGAAGATAAGAAAGGAATGGATTTGACTATTAAACTCCAAGAGAATCCATGATGTTAACTACTTGATTACCATAACAATATGCCAGACCAAGATGCAGCAACCTCAGCTCTGAAATGGGGGATCCCAAAATCCAGCCCTCTGGTTTTAGTTTAACATTCATAAACAAAGTACCATGCTCTAACAGTGACCTCTGCAAAACAATGTCTTAAAAGCTAGCTTAAAGGTTGGCTTGTTATAGAAGGGACAGATCAAACATAGGCTGTGGGCTTCCTTCTGAAGGTCTCTAGGTGTGAATGAAATCAAGGAAGGACACTAGGGCCAGGGAAAAGTCCTGTGCAAGGTGGGAGGCTACAGCAGATGAACAGTTTCAGCTGGTTTAGTGCTCAGGTGTAACTGATCTGGAGTACTGGAAGCAGTCTGCCCACCAAAGATTTCTGTAAAATGGAAGAATTATATTCAATTGCATTTTACTTAAAAACAGTGTACTTCAGTGAACTATTTCAGTGACAAGTTATTGTGCCATCTTACTTTTAATTTTTCTGTATTTAAATTTTCTGTTGCTGGCAACAGAAAATGCTCAAAATATTTTAAGTGCTTAATCACCTTCTAATTTAAACTTCTTGGCAGTGATAATGAAGTGCAATTGAATTTTCTTTGAAACTGTTGCAAACAAAAAAATGAAAAAAATTACTTCTAAAGTACTGGAATGTTATTTTACAAAGTTAATAAGCCTTTCATACAGAGAGATTAAATGACTTGATATGAAACACAAAGAACAATGTAAAATTCACAGTATAGAAAAAAACTACAAGTTTTTAAATATAAAGTAACTAATTGAAGAGGTTAGGAAGTAGCAATTATTTAACCTACAATAAAAATGGGTTAGGCCTTTCAGACTGTAGAAGAGACTTATACACTGGAACCATATAGAAAACATAAAACTCTAGTAATGACTTCTATGAATTCTAGCATGCTCCACTTAACTTCAGGAACTGTAAATAACATCTTTCTGACAGCTAAATCAATGCAACCTAAAATTTGAAAGTGCACCCTCAAAGCAGCATCCAAGCTCTAACCTCTTTTACACCATATGTCTGTGCACTTGAGGGAATTAAAAAAAAAGAAAACCATTTTTCTTGGAAAGGAAGTATAATAAGGAAGGCTCTTCTATAATGTGAGTCTGTCTCATGTTATACATTATTAAATGACTGTTTTTCCCTGTATCTGGCAGGTCAGTCTGAAGTGGCACAGTGTACGTGGGAAACACCACAGTGATACACTCAGTTGTCTACTCAGAATAACAACGGCTTCAAGGTGGGTTTATGTCTGTTTAGTGAAAAGCTGCCAAACCCCTTTTACTAGGGACAATAGGTGAGGCTTTCAGAAATGCTGAGCCTTGTCCTAATTCTTCCTTTTTCAAAGCAAGTGATAAGACTGCCACTGCAATCTGTGGAGGCAGAGAAATACCAATGCGGGGTCCTCACTGTCACACAGGCTAATTGCTACTAATGTCAGTTGTCACTTCTTTATTGAAGTTATTATCATTGCTGTTTTGTTATGGCTCTCTACATGTGCTTCATTATCATAGCAGCTGAAACCACAAACTGGTGTGAATGTATTCCTCTTTGAATAGAGCAGGGAAGGAAACAGTTATCTTAAACGCCTTTGTGCCTCCTGTTCAACTGGCCAGCAAGTGGTAGAGCCAGAAATTGCTCACAGGCGTCCTGAGCACTGTCCCTCTTTGTCACTAGAAGATACATCCTTTGTGTTGCCTTGCACAGATAAGCTGAACCACATGGCACCCCATAAAATGGAAACAAAGTTTTTTCTTTAAATGTCACTCTTCACTCTCCTGAGAAGGTCATTGCATTACCAGTCATCCTCTCCTGCCAGACGCCTGGAAGTCATTTACAGAAATACAGCTTTCAGGGTCATTGTTTCCCAAAGTCATTAAAACTTCCATGTTGTCCAAGACCTGATTATTATCATTCTCTGATTCATCAGTGGGCCTCTGAATGCTTCTGGTTGTTCAGAGATAGATGCCTTAACAATTCCAGGCTGGACTAGATCATCTCCACAATTTGCTGGTAGAAATAGCAAAGATGTCACTTGTCTTAAAATATATGGTCTGCTCTTCCGTTCCTAAAGGTGCTGTTATGCTAACAATAAATCTGCAAGAGATTGCAAGCAGAGTGTGGGATGTGATGTATTCAATATTCATCATGCTGTGACCCACAGGAGCATCACAGGACACTTTACATCGTGAAATTTCTCTCTCTAATTTAGCAGTTTCAAAAAGACAGGCCAAAATACAGCCTGGGAGGTTGCAGTCGTATCTTCAATTGAATTTAAGCCAATAAGCCAAAGGTCTGTGTAAAAATACATTTACCGCCTCATTTCCAAAATGAAGGTTCAGCCTGGCTGTTTTAGCTTTTGATATTTATATTGCCTATACTTAATTTTAAGTGTCCAATAGCTTTTACTGATGTTTTCCTTTTTGCTCATCTTTAACCCTGGAAAACCTGCTTGCTTCTTTGATGGGATGAATACCATCAGCAGAGCAAAGGACAGTTGCAGAGACCATCTCTATATGGAAGATTGCAGGTATTTATTTGAAGGGCGGAACCCACCAGGAATCAGACAAGAGTCAGGACAACCTTTAGGACTGGGAGAGACACAAGAAATTTGGATAAGCTGTCCAGGAGGAAGACGGAAACTGCAGAAATAATGAAAACTCTCCTCTTCTTCCTGAACAGTAAAGAGGCTCATAGAATTGAAAGAAGGAAGCAAAGAAGCTCAGATATTTGCAGTGAAACTGGTGACAAAGTGGGACTGTACCTAAACTCTCTCAATATGATATTGCTGGCAGCCAGCCTTGCACAAAAGCTCCAGAGGAAGGAGGAGGCGTTAGGAGCAGCCACAGGAGAAAAGCTTTAGACAGTTTTGGTGTGAAGAAACAATTGTTTTATCTCTTGAGCACTTTGGACACTTTACTGTTCATATCAGCTTCTCAAAATTCTTTCTGGATCTTTAATCCAGAAAGTGAGTGCTCTTTCTCAACATATTAGTATCAAGCAATGTTTAAGTTTCAACAACAGTGTGAGGAAATGGTTGTCATCCATCCTTATAACAAGTACACAGAATTTAAAGTAATGATCTCTGAGTTTATCTTCATCACCCTTCTTGCCTCTGGTGCTGTGCTTAGATCAGATTATCTTGTTTAAATAGCAATGGGTTAATGAAAAAAAAGTCTAATCTGTTCCCTCACTGTGTCACTGTGCATGCATACATTATGTTATTTTATCTCCTAAGACATTTGTAAGAAAACCTCAAAGACCCTTCTTGAGTCAAATAAAAAAGCTCTGCTGGAAAATAAGTGTTGGAGGGAATATTACCCTTTCCACAATCTTTCTGTGTAGAGAGAATATAGAGGATAGTTTGATTTTTGAGTAATTGAATCACCATTGGGGGGGTGGGAAAGCCAGAGTGTAACAATATCTAGCTCTGCTGTACAGTACAATTAATCTTTAAATTTATAATTCATTTATATGTCAATAACATTTTCATTCTAGGAACTGAATAGTAGAACTCAGACAGGAACAAGAAATAAATGACTGACAGATGTCATCTAACAACGTGGATTACCTTTCAAGCCCCAGCCCACAAGACTACTCTGCTCAACATCATGAATAGTTCCTAATTTTTCCCCATATTCTATTGCTCTTAAATGAATGCAAACCATCCATGTAAAAAAATCATTGAAGTTTTGCCCAGAAGTGCAGGTTTGACTGTTACCATCAAGCGTATTTCAGAATGACATGTAGTGAAAATCAGGATAGCTCCACCAAAATCAGTGGAGCTAATTTATGTCCGGGTATAAATTAACTTGTCTCAGTGAAGTCAGTGAGACCTTTTGCTGTTCTTTCAATTGACAACAGGATCAGGAAAAAAGGTGCCGTCATGACCTACTCTTGCTGCCTAGAAATATGGAACATTTAAGTTTTCATCTATTGTTATGTCTTCAAAAAAACAAACATGTTAACGTGAAAGTGAGCTCCTAGTATCTTTTAACTCAGTTGTCCCAGGATACTGGTCTCATTAAAAGATGATCTTCTAGCAAGAAAGATAAAGGTGATAAAAAAGTTGGAAAAATTAAAGCTTTATGTAAAGAAGTGAAGGAAAAGGTTATATCTGGAAATACAAAACATGGGTGTAAAAATATATCGTCTATTACCAAGCTGTACTGTTCCTCCAGTGTTTTGTACTCCTCAAACACCATCTATTTCACAACTGCTAAAAGCAGCCAAGTAATTATAGGGGAATCCTGTGCTCTAACAGATTGGTACTAGTCTTCAACTCAGTCTAGTAAAGAATGAAATGATCTGTGAGAAGTGCCCAAGAGAGCTGAGAGATGCTGTGGCAGTGCAATGGGCGATTAAAAGGAAGACTGGGTTCCTAAACAGGTTGTTGTTGTGCTTAGTTCAGCATATTGGGGACTAAACGACCGACTGCTTGCTTGAAATCTCTGCAAGTATTTTAATATTAAGTCCTTAACACGTTAGAGGTTTGTTACTGAAACAGGCACTTAATATTGATTTAACAGCAAGTCTGATCCTGAGATTTACATTTTTACCTTGAATCTACTAGATAAAATATTATCCAGGTTAATTTAAATTGTATTTTAAAATACTACTGAAGTCTGCGCTCTGCCTCTGTTTCTTCATTTCAAACAGCTGCTGGCTCATGCGCTACATAATTAATTTAAGTATCATTTGAGGTTACTTTAATACAATTTTCTTGTAAGTACATGAGTATCATACCAGCTATTTAGAGTTCAATACATTAATTGTAGACAAAAGTCAGTTGTCATGGTTTCAGTCATAGACAAGTGTGAAGGGTCAGTTCATTCCCAAACTCATTATAACCTCAAAGAGTTCAGTTACCATTTTGTGTCAGTTTTTAGATTAGTTTGTAATGAGTCACATGAGTTAATCCCATTTATATGGTTTTATGAAGCAGGCTTGTAAAGTTATATGCTTTGAATTAGAAGAAAGGTTTAAAAAAAAAAGAATGAACTCAGAATACCAAACCCTCACGGGGAACAATGCCAGCCAGCGAGAAAAGAATATTGTACCTTACAATGTGTTTGCAACCCTCGACGTTTTAATCAGATGCAAGGGACACTCAAGAAGGAGAACAGGGCAAAGCAGTCCTGCTTCCTCCAACCGCACTTTGTCTTCTGAATACAACCTGAGGACTGAGAGGATGCCCAGCATTTGGTCCATTGACAGGGTGGGTTGTGTGAGGGTCTGCCACCATGCCACTTGGAGACAAAAAAGGAACATTTGCTTTTGCTTTGAGCGTTAAGCAAGATTTTCTTTCATTTTTGGTGTTTATGTTTGATAGTCCTCACGATTCTTCCCAATTTGCCACTTCAAAAACTAATGCTTTTATTTGTGTTTAAGTTAAATATGATTTAAAGATACTTTACTAGTGTGGAAACAGTCGAAGAGTATGATATTAAGTGTGGAAACTAAACCATCCATGCAACACTCCCATTCACCTTGCTAAACTGTTCTGGTTTTTAATCCATCTCTACTTGCTAACTTGGGAGTTAGTTATGCTGTGGTTAAGAAATGTCTTTCATGTGCATGTTGTTAGTCAAGTAACAATTGTACCTTTTTTTTCGATGTTACAGTTTAGAATATTTTTTAAAAGCTATTACCTGTAGTACAGCTTTCTTACAATCTTGAAACCTGTTTTCCTGGTTCAAAGGCAGCACCTTGTGTTGCTTCAAATTAAAATATGTCCTAATGAAAAGCTCCTTAGTCACTTGTTCATGCAAATAAGTACTGTTAGTTTAGGTAATTGCTTCTCCTTTCCAGAAGAATTATGATACTGGTATAGATTTATCAATCACAAACACTAATAGTGGAACGTTTTACCTGTGCTGCAGCTCATGAATGGCACCAGAACTATTAGTTTCCATAGCAACACCATCTCCACTTTCCAAGGTCAAAAATTCCTCCCATCCAATCAGTGGAAAGTAAAGTGTGTCTTCCTGTGACTATCTCGATATTCTGTAAAAACAGGAAGAGATATTGAGTAATTAAAGTACAGATTCATAATAAAGACCCCAATTTTCCCTGTGTAATATCATGTTCTACTGCACCATTAATGACTCAGACACAACGATGCAATAAAATAGTCTAGATAGGATCATCCCAGGGTAAAAATAATTCCCAAATGACACAAACCTGGAAATGAGATCAATGAAAAGCATACGCAATGCTTGAGACCCATCCAGCCACTCCATGTGGCACAGAGATCACTTTCACTGGAGGAAGTTTCTCTAAGTAAGAAAGAAAAGCCTGCCTGTGGTCCATTCGCCAAATGTTGCTGGGTTAGGAGACAGGGTGTTTGCAAAAACGTACTCTTCTTGACTCCTAAATGCTTGTCCTACTTTTATGTTTCTTGCCCTATAGTGGTCTGGCTTCTGATCCCAGAAAGGACCCTTTGGTGAATGTATTGTCATGATAGTAGTTACTGATGCAAAATGGTAGATCTCGTGTGGGAGGAGAGGGCAATACAATGTCATACATGCACTATGTTAAAAAAAGAAAACAAACTTTTTTGGGTTGAGGTTTATTCTTCAGAAATGGAGCATTCACCCATAAGGTTTACATAACAATTTGCTTTCATTTCCTTTGACATTTCAGTCAACATACAATGAATTAAACCCAGAAAAAAGTATCTGTTTGGCCTTTACTCCCAAAGGGCAAACTAGTAATTTACTGTTGGGAATAAGTTCATGAAACAGCTGAAGCCAGAAATCACTTAATAAAATAAATTTACAAAATCATAAAATAATTCTAAATTTTTTAAGTGGTTAAAATTTTCTACTGAGAAATTACATTTATGATCCACATTTACAAACCCATATTCTCTTCTCGCTTGTTTTTCATACCAGTGAGAAAAGGTATCCTACAAGGTTGCCCTGAAACTTATTATTGATGTGAATGAGAAGTTTTTTAGAAAATTAAGGAATTAAACTCTTTTGGAAGTTATCCCACCGATTTAAGTGACCTAATTCTGTTTACAGGGTTTTATAAACTTCATCTAAACATTTTAACTGGTCACAGGGGAAACACATATAAACCTGCTGCACCATTGCTAGCTGCCATTTCAGGTGGGGAATGTTCAAACCTTGACAAATTTATAAGTTTTTGGGAAAAAAAAGATGGAAAATGCAGAGTTTCTTTTAATCTTCTGTGTGGTCCTACTTCACACATATCTGAGGTCTACTGAAGCACTTCAACTATAAATGGCTGGAGCTCAAAATGCCCATTTGCTGACCAAGCAGCTTGCTGGGTGACAGTGTGCTCTGTTAGTATCAGTAGACAACAACCAGTGTCTATCTACAGTTTATCCTCTTTAGCTGAAGTTATTGCAATGGATTTTGCACATTCCCACGAGCTGTGTTTCTATTTGCGTTCACCTCCTGTGCTGGGCATTTTTCTCTGGTTGTTTTTCTTGAGATGGACAGAGAGCATTTCCCAGGGCTGCCCGCTCTGGTCTCACCCAACTCCCTTTCCTCGAGATCTCTCAAACATGTCCTTTTTCTGGTCATTGCACTTTCAGTGTGTGAGTTATTTTGTACAGATCACCTGAAATAATATGGTTCAAATGAAAAAGAACTAAAACTGACAATGTTACTTACATGCTTCCCAGGGGGAATATTTTGAACAACCAAAAATCACCAATGAAAACCAACCAGATCCATCCTTCTCCAACATATTTGCCCCTCCTTCCAAGGACAGATCCTTCTGAAAAACCCTCTGCTTTCTATTCTCCTCTCGTGTTATGCATGAGTCTTTTGAAACCAAGAAACAAGTGCCCACTGCTGCCAATAGCCAGAATATACACCGAAAACTCTTTGTATTCATACAAAGTATTGATCAATCCTCAGAACTGTAATTCTTCTGCTTCTAAGATTACGAATTATGGGGCATTATTGTAAATATATGTATATACACACACATTTCCTTTAAGTAACCCAACTGCTTTACTTATTTCACTCTGACAAACACAAGGACCTAACTGGCAAGCAGGCACTTAATAATTTTTACGTCTTTCCAACAGCAGCTTCCATGGGATTATTTACTGTCAAACTAAATCAAGAATAAATGAAAAAACTGAAATATTTATAGCATAAGAAAAATCTGGTTCAGACTAGAAATCCCAGACTGGCATTAAATCAAGAAATGTAGCAAGATAAATTGTGCCATCATACTCTTTGTTCTCTGGATGTAATGCTATCACTTACTCTAATTGTTATGCCACGGTTTGAACAGTCAGTCGAGATAGATAGATGGAAAACAAAGTATGTTAAATGTGATCATAGGGGAAACATTACATTTTCCCCTAAAATTCTGATTGCATATCCATTTGTCAACAGTATGTAATTTATACAAATATGTTTGTTGCAGAAGTAGTCAGCATCATTTTTTATTGTTTTCCTGTTAGAGAAAACAAGTCTGTGGGAAAGGACTCAATCCTCAGATGTTTTGTAGCTGTCACGTTTTCTTCTTATCTGTGTGGGAAGGAAAGATCTCTATTTCTGAGACATCCAGATGTGATGTGTGGGACATACAGGTGCGTATATGAATAGATGGAAATACTGTGGTGGAAAAAAGGTTTTTGAAATGAGTCTGGGGAAAATACACGGGGCAGGTATGTCTCTGCATGCAGCACAGCACCAGGCTGCTGCCTGGATGGGTTGTGCAGCATCTGCTTCCTGTTGCAAATGCTCTGGGTAATATTATTGTACGGAAAGTGCACAAAAGTATTGCTTTCACCAAATATTTCTTTCTGGTTATGTGAAATACTGAAAATTTCAGTCTAAATATGGGATATGAGTAGATGCATTGACTTAGTGTCATTGCACTTAGCACATAGAGAGAAAGGTTTTCTTCTTGTGCGTCTGAAGCTTGCGGTTTTTTTGCTGTTTTCTCTTGGCAATGGAATTTAGATGGAAATATGTTATAGATTCATTTATTAATTAAAGTGGTCTGATACTTGTTTAGTGCATTAACATAAGCACCAGTATTTTGTCCATTATTTCATAGGTTGAGCTGAGGATCAACCCGATGCCTAGGCTTTAGGTTTCAAGACCTTTTGTCAACTGCTTGTTTATTCACTAACAAAACACAAGATCAAATCTGTGACAAAGGAGAAAATGCACTTCTGGTGTCATCTGAGTTTTCATGAAAATATGCAACATTTCACATTTCTGCTACAATTGTCTGTTAGCTTTGTAAAAGCGAGAAAGAGTTGATTCAGGTGGCAAACTGACATCTTTCTGAGGTAAAAGTTGTCAGGCAGTGGGAATGATGAGATTTTGCTCTTAGCTAAATTCAAGCAAATTGACATTTTTACCCATGGCAAAATGTAGCTATGTTTGCAGAAATAGCAACTTTCTGACCCGGTGAAAGAAACAGTGTTTAACAACAGGGATTTGGGGCCAAATTCCACAGTGGTGTTAACAGAGGAACTTCACTCCAGGGCTGGTATGTTGGTGTAACTACCTCTAGAAAGAGATCTGTTGAACGCATATAGGAGGAAAGGAATAAAAATGTGCAGATAAGAGGCTGTAATCCAGGGAGTGCATGCATAGCCTTTTTATTCTGCAGCCTCAGCTTTCCCTCCCATCAGCTTCCCCTCCCACCAGCTTCCCCACATCTATATTATCTTTTGAATTTGGCCTTGCATACTTTCTTATTCTTCATCTGCCAGGAAATAAGCTGAGTCTGTCCCAGCTAGGCTCGCATTCTTGGCACACTATTGCTCCTGATCTCTATATTGTCTCCTGAGCACCTGATTTGAAGGCATCTAATGTGAATTTTCTCATGAATGCCAATGATATACAGCTACATTTTTCTTTTCAAACTTTTTATCCCTGAGGCTCTTTCTGCACTCGAACTATTTTCCAGATATCCATAACAGACTGAATAGCAAATACATGTAACTACCAGAGCAGAAGCAGAAGCAGCCAGTTTTACAGTCTTCAGCACAATTTACCTATGCAGTTGTAGCACTTACGGCTTATTTAAAATTATTGAACCATATTTTGAAGAGAAAAGTACCCCATGTTATTTAACTAAGGTTTCTGATACTGATCACTCTTATTTTTCCTTTTTCACGAAATGACTTGGATTGTCATTTGTTTTTCACTCCTGACTGCTATTGCTTACTTTTCCTAGGGAAACAGAAAATATTGTAGCTTATCTGCAATTCAAATTCAGTACATAAAGCCTTTGAGGAGGGTTTAAATCTTGTGTTTTCAAAACATTTTCCTAAATCCTAACATCTCATTGCATTTCAGGTGACATTGGGACTCATATACCATGTGACACTATAGATGCTTTTGTTCCTTAAACTCACTGTATTAAGGCACCTTCCTGGCAAACAAGGGGCAATGGCTTGGACTCTGCTTTGGTGTCTATGACAAGGCCACGTTCAACCCAGCTTCCCAGATGGATTCACCAGGTGAATGGAGGTAAGATATGAAGGCCATAACTGTCTTACTAAATAATAATGCCTCTCTGGTGGTCCTGTGACACCTAGGGACAAGGCAAAAGGCTTGGGTTGGGCAAGCTGCTGAACAAACAGGATGCATCATCCCTACATCAGATGAATTTACTCATCTTCCCATGATGAAGGTTCTTTCTGAGGTTTCACACCTTCTGACAGGCAAGTACAAGGTGCAACAGGATTTCCGCATGTTAAGAATAATTTTGATTTTTCACATAGCTTTATTTTCACAGTCAGCAACCATTAGAGATCATAAACTAGAAAGCTGATGCAGAATCACTCCTCTTCCATCAATGCACTGCAGAAAGTACCCATGTGCTTTGTGTGCAGTTGGTGTCCTGTTAGCACAGCCGTAGCAATGCCCTCAGGAGGCGTGAACAAGTGACACGCTTGCGCCAGAACATTATGAATTTATGCACTGGTTTAACGCAATAGCGCAAATATTTGTGTGGGCATTCACACCTGCGAGTAACTGTGTCTGAACAGGAAAGAGGCAGTGACAGTATTTCTTGTGTTTAACCCAAACATAAAGATTGAAAGATATAAATCAGATATAAAAGAGACGAATCAGCATAAAAATGTTTTTCAACAGTAAAGTGCTTAAGTCGTAACGAATGTAACTGTTGTAATACAATCACAGCCCTTGTCTTAACGAAGTCTCAGGAAAGCACAGTAAAGGTGCAGTTATCTCATACAAACCATGTCGTTGAGCTTATTTACTAGTACTTTGATATTCTTTTTTTTTTTTCAATGTATACACAGTATGCAATGCCAGTAATCATTCTGAAAGCGTTGTCTCATGAGCAATATAAAATTTTGCTTCACATCCTCACGTTGCTCATGTACCAACATTGCTTGTAGCATTTCCTTGTGACTTAGGAGATGTAGACGTACTAGCTGTTTATATATGTATGTGTCTATATGTATGTGAGCCTGTGTATATATAGATAGTACAAACAAAGGTATAATTTGATTCAGTCATCTCAATTCTTGTCTTTTTTTTACATATGAAGTTATGATTCTGTTTCTGCTCTTTGCAGTGATATGTATGTTATATAAAGACAGAAATATCTTATTGTGGTGTAGTGGGATAAAACTGGCACAGAAGTTGTTTTAGTTTGAAGAGTGGTGAAGTCTTTTTCTATTCATTATAAACACTAGCTGGTCTATTGGTCTCTTACTCTGGGACATGTCTGTGTGGGAAATGTTAGGGTGCCCTTGCACAGCCGATGTATTAGGCTTCAGGGTATTTCTTCACACCTGCAGCTTTTCAAGAACAGCGTTGTGCTGTGCCAAGGACTGGCTTCAGTCCAGACTCATTGACAAATCCCTTTCAGGGAAATGATAAAACTAAAATATGCTACCAATTCAGGTTGACACTACCCAGAATGGTAAATGGCATTCAAGTAAATTGCTTATCCCATTACCAGAATCACAGGCCCTGAATTCATTATAAATAAAATCCCAGCAGTTACATTTCTCTTTATAACAGCTTTTCCATGGTTTCTGTGGCTGCTTATTGTGCTAGGCTTTGTATATAAACATGTTGTGACTCAAGTCAATTGAAGACAACATATATTTACAAAGTCAATGTATTAGTTTGTAGTAATGTCTATTCTGTAGTCCTATAATCTTTATCATGTGGAGGATTATGTTTCGGAATATCATTTATATGTAAGACTGTCCAAATTCAGGCTAGTATAAAATATTTGCCACTTAATTAAGGGAGGCATGTAATTGTATGTGTCTCTTAAAATATTCAGTGAATTATTGTTTTTTATTAGTTAGTCACCCCATTTTACCCCAGATAATGTAAAAAACAGTTGTATCAGTTTAACTACTTTAGAAATATGTCATGAACATTAGTATTCATTACTGATACCTCTGAAGGCAGCAGTGAGGATCAGCATCCATTTACAGAGAGTAAGTTCCTCATCTTTAAGATCCTGAAATGTGTTATCAAGAAACACAAGGTCTCATACCCTGGTACAATTGTGCTTCACTTTCAGCTATATGTGTCTCAGTGCTGTGGTCTCTATTCCTAGCAGGAATTATTGCTTCTGATTTTAGGAAAATGTGTTTTCTACATTAAATTTGTAGCTGGGATAAGCTTAGTTGCCTTTGACAGTGTATTTCTAGCCTGCAACTCTTTTCATAAACTGAACCGAAGTAGAGTGAGGCAAAGTAGAGTAATTATTTATCTTATGTTGTTTGATAGAAGGAAAAATGCCAGCCACAAAAGCTTCCTGGGGCAAAATGGATAACCTTAAAGAAAGATTTACAGCAGTGGTAGTCGCATTTAGCAGTGAGTGCCATGTTTCCAGCAACTGAGGGAACACAAAACTAATTCAAGCTTAGAAGTTTCTGTAGGCGACATGTACAGGGGTTTGCCGAAAGATTATGTGCTATTGACCTGCCATCTCTTTGCATTTGCCGATGCACAGATCCTGGAGGCATGCTGGAAGAGTTAACCTTGTATACAATTTTCCATTTCACTTCCTTTTTGTTTGCAGCTTAAGTCTGTCACTGCATAATACATGGTATGTATGAGGACAGAAAAAGCAAAATTTACTACATATGTTGCTAGGCTTGAGAATATGTTGCATCCTTGGCCCAGCTGTGCAATCCAGTCACAGTCTAACTCCAGATGGAGTCAAGATCCAGGTATTCCCCAACATTTCACAGAAGATTTACACTGAAAGGAGAGCTGGGAGTTTCGACTGACCTACACATGCTCCAGCCATTGTCCCTTCTGGACATGACCTTCCTCATGATGGCAGGAACAAGATCTAATGCTACCTCAGTTTCAATACAACCTTTAGGTCATCTAAGTCTTTTTCCCTCTTATCAGGACAGAGGTGACAGACCTCTCACTCTTTTAGGTTCATCCTTTTCCATGCCTATGTACCAGCACTGGGTGTATCACCTGCCATCAAAATGTTCATAGAGGAAAACTAGAAACAATCACAGTTATTAAACATTTAAATAATGTTGTACAGGTAAAAGCAGTATTCTTTATCAGAACTGTCTAAAGTAGAAATTGACATCTAGAATCTACTAATCAGAATACTTATTTAAAGACATGGCAGAAAGAAGTTAAAACCTGCTACAATATGACAGCAACTTCACCCATACGCTAGCTTCATATGATTGCTTGGGTTACGACTTCGATACTCCTGGGTCGTTCTGGTTAGTCCTCCTGGTGTAGATGTAGGACTTCTGAGCTCTTTGTCAAGAAACTGACAGGACTGCAAGGACCAAATGCAGGAGCTCTACACATTCTTTAGCTAAAATTGTGCTGGTCTCATTTAGTCTCTACATATGTGGGAATGGACATTCAAACATCTGTGTGAAATCTGTCCTGTAAGTTTTGACGAGATGGAAACTTCAGCCTAGTCTTCAGAGATTTCTGCGAACTGCAGAAGAGAACATTTTCCCTGTGATTTAGAGTTTAGAAGTTTTCATCAGGTAGATAATTGCCAACAAATCGAAGATGCTGTACTAATCACTCAATACAGGCTACAGTATTTAGTGAGCAAACATTGAGACAGAAATGGACTGATAAAAAGCCTTGAAAGGTTTGGCTGATGTGCAAGTGTGGATCAATTTTCAAATCAATACATTATGAAATACATTTTCTGAAGAGATCTGAAAGTATTAAACTTACCAAACATGACAATATCATCTGTAAACTAATTATTTTAACATGTTCAAAAACTCTAAAGCTAAATGTCTAGAGAGTACCCAAATAGTAAGACTGAATAGCATACATTATTTTTCACAGATTAAAAGCTTAATATTTACTTCATGTCTATGACTAAAAGCTTCAGAACTCTAGAAAACAGCCTTCCAAATATGACCAATGTAATAATGATAAAAAAAAAAATTTATTCTATTTCGACTGAAGTTAGTAGCAAAATTCCTATTTCTTCAGGATGAAAATGAGAATGTCATCAAAAGATACTGTGTAGGTTTCTTCAAGGATAGGGATGTTAATAAAGGAACTGCTGATAAACCTTTACAATAGTATTTTGAAGACTTCACCTCTTTCAAGATCTCATGCAGCAGTTGTTTCAATATGAGCCTTATATCACAGGAACACTTTAATTTGTGCCACCATAAAGTCGTCTATTCAGTGTTTTCATTTTGATCTTTTGCTTGCTTCATATTTAATATCCCAGATATTTTTATTAAAATCCATATTAAAGGTATTGTGATATCTTTATGGTGCTCTCCTTTCACACAGAATAATATCCTTTGTAACAAAGCTCTTACTTCTGCACTCCTTATACATCTATACCTCCAGCTGGTGGACATGGAGGGAATTACGGTGCACGGACGGACCGACGCAGCCTCAGGTCACCTCACTTGGTACCTTCCACTCCAGCCAGGGTTGAACTGCTGTGTTTCTCAGAAGCATAATAACAAGCTTCGGTCCTTCTCAGCAAGAGACACCTAACTGATGCCTTTACCTGGCACCTTTCGTCAAGCTAATGGCCAAGGGGATTTCCCTGCACTGGCTTACAACTCTCATTTGATCAAAATGCAGCAGAAATTTACCATTTACTGGAAGAGACCTTCTTTTTATTGTTCTTGGCTTGTTGATGTATTATATATTTACCAGCATTGAATCTCATTTGTGGTTTATTGCTCTAACATCTGAAATGATCTCTCCCTTTCTCATTCCACTCTTGCTCATTGTTTGTTATTCCTCCCAATTACACCCAGCCAGCTCCAATGCTGGGCTCCCAACCCAGTACAGGTGCCAGTCACTTGTCATCACAACATCTGGCTAGCAGCTTCTTCTACTCAAAAAAAAAAAAAAAAATTAAAAAAAAAAAAGTTGTTATGGACGGTTTATTAAGAAACTATTTATTTTCCTATTCTGTTCTGGAGGAGAAAGGGGAGGAATGATGTGCTTTGCACGCAGCGTGTTAGGCACAAGGTATTAAAGAAAGCAGGAAATAATGTGTTGTGAGGGGTTTTGAGTGGGTATCAAACATGACACTTGAATTATGTGGTGTATCAGAAGCCCCTTGTCTGCTTCTCAGACTCCGTTACAGGACAAGTCATCTTGGGACTCACTTTCAGGGGAAAAAAAAAAAGTAGAAGGTTTTCTCAGCTGAACAACAAGGTAGCGCAGTGAAGCTGTAGGGGAAGGAAAGGCTTCCCAGACTTTGGGGAAATGTGTTCCAGTCCTTTTTTTCTCCTTTTCTGAAAATGTACTGATGAATTACTTCTAGTCTTCTCTTGACTTGGGCAAGTGACACACTCTCCTTCTCCCAGGAAGGGTAAGCTTAAAGATACTCCAGCACTAGGAGGGCAGGGAGCTTATAAGAGCTTTCAACAGGCTTTCCTGAAGAACTAACAGTGGCATGAGGTGTCCAGCCTGGCTCCTTCTGGGCTGCAAATGACATGTAAACTCACTTGGAATAATTGCAGCCAGTGGCAGAAGCAGCAAGACACTCGCTAGGACCAGCTTTGGTCCTTCGAATTGCCTCTTCTTTTTTTTATATTTCTGAAAAAACCTACCCTGGAAAAAGAAATGTTGGATTTTCTGACATTGCACTTCCTATTGCTGTTAAGGGTGATGGGCATCTTGTGTACACTGAGATCTTACAGCAGGATACAACATGGTGGTTGCCCTCTAAAAAATCAAACCCCAAACCAAAAAGGATCCCCCTCTTTCCTTCTGACTGCAGGTTTATGTTGGCAGCATATAAACCACACAGGAGCAACGGCAACACTGTGGCATGAGAAAAACAGGTGTGAAATGAAGACCTAGTGCAGACTGGGTTTTGTGGAGACCAGTCCTGGAGTGAGCACCCATGGGGGTTCCCAGTGGCGAAGGCAATATGGTTGCACACCAGCTGCAAAGGTAACCACCAAACTTTCCTCCCAAAGGGAATGCACAGTTGAGCAAAACATTAGTGGAGTTCCATTTCAAAGAGTTGGAGAAATGCTCTTTTGAACCAAGAGCTTGGAGAAATGCCTTCAGAAGGGGACCGAGCAGTCCCCCTGCCACTCCTACCTCGGGAATTCATGGATCTGAGCTAATACTTGTAAACAAAATGAAAAGTGAAACCAAAGCTAATTTTGGACAAGAACCTGGAAATCTGCCAAATTATTAATAAGTGGTCTTCAGCCTGGCAGAAAGTATTAACAGTACCATGAAAGTAAATTATTAACTTTTGATTTCCCCAGAGAGCAGTCAGGAAATATGTAGATTTTGTAATAGCCATACACTGCTGTGCAGCAATAAATAAGGAGGCTAGCACTATAGTTCTGTGCTGACCTAGGTGGACACAAATGCTTGCAGGTTAGATGAATTTAAACCAGCTGGCAATGAAACTAAGTTGAATACTGAATGATATAAACAGGAACAAGGCAGGACTGTAACACTAGGGTGACTTTACAACTAGCTGAACCATACATGGCCATTATTTTTGCCTAAGATGAAGTCTCTAATCATTTTATTTGCATGCATATGTGCATGCATGTGTGTCAGGAGGAAAAGTTAATTTCAGGGCTTATTGTTTGACAAGTAAATGATTCAGCGTGGAATGATGATCCTTACCATTCCCTTCCTTCTTGGTGATGGTATTTCTGTTTATTACTATCATTTAGAATCTCTTTCATAATGAGGAAAAGAAGAAAATAATCAGTTGGTTTCTAGATGAAATTGGACTTAATTCAGCATAATCTATGTATTTTAAGATAGGGGATATATCCAAGTAGAATAATCAGCGCAACAAACAGATTCTGTTAATGTCTAGATGGGGTTCAAGATGATCTGGGGATGGGAACAGACTTACAAATTATTAATCTCTTCTGCTTGAACAATAGATCCTGATGCTGGTGACATCCAGAAGAAAAAAAGGAGAAAGCCCTTTGGGCAAAAGCCTTCTTGGCTTTGACACTTTGACACTGGGCAATGCCTGCCTGAGGGTTGTAGTTTATGCACCAGATAAGCCAGAGAGGAGGAAGGGCAAGGGAGGTGAAATGGGTGATGCTTCCCTGCCCGAGAGAGTCTGAACTGGGTGAACAGAAGGCTCACTAATCTCAATTAAGGCTCTGAAGATAAATTATTTATTAGTGTTTAATAAATATAAATAACCACGTCTGTCTTTAACAACCTGGCACACATCAGACATTAAGCACTGTTTTGATTTTTAGAAGATGATAATTTCTCAAATCATAGTATAACTAACAGACTTTTTTTTTCTATTTAAATCAGTAATTTGAAAAGAAAACTTGATTATGAGCTGTGTATTTGAATACATACAGAGAAACACATGTTGGCATGATCCAAACATAAGTACAAGTTTAGAGATTCCCTTTATTACAAAGAACAATTTTAAACAGGGTGAATCTATTTTCCTTTTCCTAGAATTAAATATGTCTTTCTTTTTCCTAAGAATTCCACAGACACATCTAAGTTCCTTCAAAGTCGCTTCAAAGTCAGTTCACATAACATAGACCAATTAGATCAAGTTGCTTGAAAATTATGATATAACTCTAGGCCTTAGATTAATTGACTTTTGTTTGTTTATTAATGAATTTCTGCTGAAATTCATCCTGTTTCCTAGGACTCATGTATGAGCTGTTTGCTCATTCAGAAGGCAGACTTCATCAAGTGTCACCAAGCAGGAAAAAGAAATAGAGAGAAACATTAGTACATTTTATTATACTAATTACTACTGGACTCCTGCTTTGCACATGGCAGATGATTTGTTAGAAATTGATTCTGTCTCTTGATAATTATACTGCACTCCAAACAAGTCACGCATGCAAGTATCAATACATTTGCATCTGCTGGATATGCAGCAGACAATTTATACAGATTATGAATATGTTAGAAAAGCAAAATGTTAGCTTGAATAGTAATCAGTATTTATGAATGTTTTATTTTCCTGGATATATTAAAGAGATTTGAACTTGAACTTACTATTCTGCATATGTTCTTGGTTTTTGACCGGTAAACAGGGTTGGATCCTCCAGTGGTGTAAGTAGGAATAGCTTTGAGCTTTGTGGTGAAATGCTAGCTTACACCAGGTAGGAACCAGAACCAAAGATATTTGAAAGAAAAAACCTTTAAATTTATCTGTTGTAAGACAAGAATAATGGTTTTACTTAGGGTTTCCTAATAAGGAGACAGATAATACTTAGGATCCATTTATTTATGTATGCACTTATTTAAAATATATCAGTTCTAAAATGCTGAAATTTGAATGTCCATGAAAACGATTTGTGTCAAACTTGGCCATGACTGGATATAAATATTTAGCAAGAGATTTTTTACTGGTATTGCATTCTTTTTCTAGAGACAGAACTTCCTTTTCATTTCTGCTTTGTTTTCTCTTGTATTAGGCTGTAGATTGAAAGTTAATAGGTTTTTAAGCTGTTTTCGTGTAACATTAGTGCTCTGAGAAGCCTCTTTTATACTCTTCTATTCAGCTCTTTCATTTAGACACTTTATGCACCAGAATATGTTGTTGGAATCACAGAGAATAATCCAGAGGAAATTGCACAATGCTGAATGATCTGTTATAACACAAAAAAAGAAATAGTAGTGAATTAAACACACCACTGTCTTACTCAAGGCCATTTTGAGGAGCACTTATTTTGCAAAGCACTTATGCAAATGATTCTGCTGATTAAGTACCCCGAAATATAACCAGGTGCTGGTGAACTATGCACATTCCTCAACAGAACATAGTCCCAAGAATCTAGGTAAGATTCACTGCACTCACAAATTGACAAGAAAAGGTACCATAATGAAAAATCCCGAAGTTTTTAATATTACTGTTGTGTTAATTAAAAGAAGATGCTGAAAATTCACCTGCATAATTAGCTGTTATTCTTTCCCTTGTGGTTCTCCTGTTCTGTATTTTCTATTCTAAGCATTTGTGTACTTCTTAAACAGTTGCCGCATCCTTAATCCATGCATGACTCTGTTTTTATAGTGGTAGAATAAGTGAAATGTTCAAGGCCAAGTTTTCTTCCAAGATTTACCTGGCTGATCTCAGCTGCACAGCTTTGGTTTGAGAGAAGAATAGGTACTGCTGCTGGTGTGACTCATGCAATTCAGTTGATAGTGCTGAGATTGTGTGTGGTTGTTTCTCAGTAGGATTATACTCATGCAAGGAGAACAGAGTACTGCAGTCAAAATCCTCCATGTGAATCTAAGACAAGGCTTATTTTTTTTTAACTGCTAAAGAACAGAGTAAAAATGCTGCTTATTATTAATTAATTCATAAGGATCTAAGTTTCTGATTTTTATCTTGTTTGCTGTACTGCTTTTAGGTGACTTCATGATCCTTCTCTCTTTGTCTTGGTCCAATGTCACAATGGCAGCTTGCAGGACCACTGCTCAGCTCTTCCTACAGCTCCTTGTTGCCAGCTGCTCTCAGAAGCAGCGGAACATACCTGTATCCATACAACAGAGACTTGTAGCATCTCTGAATAACATTCACAACCTGACGAAGAACACATCACTTGCCAGGAAAAACCCTGAGTACTCATGTCTGTACACATGTGCTGATCACATTTCAGTCCTCAACAATATGGAGAAGCATTTTCTATAGGGTAAAATAACCTATAGTAATAGAATAGTAGGAACAACTAAAAATGCTCCAAATTTTTTTCCTGAATGTCAGAATGATCCAACCTGCACATAATAATCCTCATGCAGTTCTTCAAGCCCTCACAACCATATACAGTCCTATAAGACCTTACATTAAGAAGGAATATTTGCCTTTTGACAATGATATATAAGGGACCTACTTTCTCTGGCTTCATACTTGCATCAAACTGTTTGTTGTAAACTGTTCCACCTGTTGTTTTAGCAGACTTTAAGAATATCAAAAGCAGCCTTTCCCTATTAAAATAGATCTTTCCTTATCCCCTTATCATTTCCTTATCTCTTATCAAAAGCAAATTTTCCCTTTTGGAGTTACTATTAAAGCATGTGATTTCCTCAAACCTCTTAGAAAAGTTGCCCTTCGTTTTAAGCCAATACAACCACAAATACATTTAGAACATGAAAAAATGTTCTGTCACAATAAATCCTTGAGAGCATTTCTTAATAAGGAATCACATTTACATTTTCCACATCAATGAAAATAATACAAGTCAACCACCAAAATTTTCGCTACATTTTGTAAAGGTGCCTAAGACAAGTTATCTTCAAAAGTGCAGGCTGGCTATTTAACACTGCTAATATTTCTAGCCAGAGGACATCAAGAGGAACATAAGGACTTGTTCTGAATTTAAAGGGTCTTTAGACAGTAAGCTCTCTGCTTCAGGGTCTGTCTAGTGCTAAGTTTGTAGAATGGTTGATCTTTAGCAGCAGAAGTTACTAAGCAGCATATTTTCAGGGGCTCTCGTGCATTCTTTGCTGTAGTTGTAGGATCACTCTCATATTAAATGCAAAATATGCATTTAGGTGTTTTCTTGAATTGGGACTACATATTAGAAGATTCTTTAATTTGAAAGAGTAGCTTGATTGGCAAACCAGAACAGTTGAAAGCCCATGTGTATGCCTCCTCCTTCTCATTTGGTGAGCGTTTCTGTGGAGCAGGGATCCAAAACATACGAATAATGAAGTTTCCTTTTGAAGATTTTCTGTGTCCTCTTCCAAAGGCTCAGGTGACTGTACTGTTTATGCAACATTTAAGAAAGCTTATGACCAGTTCAGCTTGCATACCACCATTGATACGAGTAACAGCCAACCTTTGGAGCTAGTTGTATGTTTGCCATTCAAAGCAATGGATGAATGTATAGAACTGTGTACTATAAATGAGCCAGAAGAGCCCCAATATGTTGCTTTTCTCAGACCATCAAACCCATCCTAATGACTGCATAAAAATTATTGTATGAGTATCATTTTCAGTTTCGCATACCTCCAAAGCTTCTCTATCAATAAGTTTCTACACATTTCCTTGGAATTACATTTGTAAAACCTCAAAATTGAGTTCAGTCGCTAATGGGCTTAAATGTGCTTCCTATTCTGAAGAAGAGACATTGAGGAGGATCTTGAAGTGGAGTGTCTGCAGTTCTGTATGCTAATCATACTTTCACCGGAGTTATGTTCTTAATAATGCAGATCGTTTCCCGGGATACTGCAGCTCTTCCCCAACTTCTTGTCATGTGCATGTTTGATTGCACTCATAAATTGCATGTGGGCACTAATAACTTCTGCTGATGTTACACTGCATGTCACTTTGATTGTTGACTCAACCTCTCTCACAGTCCAGGATTTCCTCTAGCAGTGGATGTTATAGGTTCATCAAGAGTTTAGGAGATTGCATAGAGGTGATAAGAAGAAGATGATGGACCTGCATTTCATTCTTGAAAACATACATTTACTGGTGATGATCTAAATAATGGACTATTTATTTTTTTCTTGACATATAAAACAATGTTGTTACTACATAGTCACACAAATCAAATTTTTCACCAGTTCTAGGCAACAAACAGATTTATTATATTGCTCTCTTGGTCTGCTCCTCTTAGAAAAAACTATCATCCGTTAGGGGAAGTAGCAAGTATAAGGTCTGAAGGGATCCACTGTCTTTTTATTTTCTTACTAAGCAAATCCATCCTCATCAGTATGTAAGATCATCAACACTTATGTCGATTTCTGTATGCACCAGAATATATCAACGACAATTACATTATGTGGAAGGTAAATCACACAGTAATTAATGTAGCTAATAAGCAGCATACAAGCTCTGACTCAGTCTCATGGAAGTCAGGGAAACGTATCCCACTGACTTCAGTAAGATTTGGATCAGCTTTCTAAAAATCTGGATCTTCACTTAGCTTATGATACAATCATATGTTGCAGTAAATAGGCTTATACTCTCTGTATCTGCAGGTCAGTGTACTCATACTTCAAGCAAGACTTATGGAGTAAAAAATTCTTTTATGTTTGTGAGTCTGGCTCAAAAAAAAAAAAAAAAGTCACATTTACTCCAAAGTATTGCTGCTTTTCTCTGAAACTAGACTGGCAAAAATAATGCTGTGTACAGGCAATGTGTGTTGCAAAGACAAATGTTCTATTAGGAAAAGAACATCTCAGTAGTAAGTACAATACATTACAGTGTATTTCACAAGTATGGTAGGTATCATTCTTTCTGCAAGGTTTTGCAATCCTCTTCATCCGAATCAGGAAAGCCATGATGGCCTGCATCTTAGTACCCCTCAGGCTGCTGTTCAGATGTGCTGGAGAAATGAAGGCTTCCCTCCCTTCCCTCTATTAGTTATAGCCAGCAGAAAGTTACTACCAGAAAATAAACATAAACTATGCAACTACCCTATAACATCTCTTCTAGACTCACATCCTGTGATATGTGATTCAAGGGTGAAAAAGTCCCTTTCACAAGCTTTATAGCCTCGTAAGTTTTCTTCAGTTATTGCTCAAGAACATCTGATGTTATCCACTGTAAAATCCACGCAGCCAGCCTGTGAAGCTGCAAGGAAAAGACTGTGCTGATATAAATAAAAGTTGTCCCTTCCAAAAAGTTTAAGGCAGTTTGTTTCTGTTTATTTTGGTCTCATTAGGCTGCCACGACATGATAAATGATTTAGGTTAAGGGTAATTTAGTTTATGGCACAATAGATATGAAAGGTTATTCCTTCTTACGCCCTTCTCACATAAAATCTGCTTTAAAAAAACTAAAGCCTTTATGTCTCAATAAACAGAGGCCACACAGATATTGTGTAACAAATTACATTATTGGATAACAATCTATAAAATTATATTGGCTTATGAGGTTTGCATTGATTTGAATTTTACCCAAAAGCAAAGCATTACTGTTTCCCCAAAACACTGAAATAAAAGGAAAACAGAAGTCTCCATTACAGGTTTTTTTAAAAGTGTGGCTGCCAGAACACTGCAACCAAGTTCCTGGAAGTAGCTCAGAGTTCACCTTGTCTCTTCCCTGCAGATGATGGACGTAACCTTGCAAATCAGCTCCAGTGAGGAGCCTAGCTCTGGGGTTCACCACAAAGACAAGAAAAAGCTGCTGACACCGGGCTGTAATTGCAAGACAGCTCTGTAGAGCTCCTCTGTCGGCACATTCCCACTGTGAGATGTTAGCCGGTTATGGTTTGTGGGATGGATAGCGTTGCCTGGAACCGTGGGTGAAAAATCAAGAGTTTGCGCTGTGCATTTTGTGCAATCATTGGATTTCTGAAATGCAGAGTTTGGTGGGAGAGAAAGTGAATATGAATCACGGCGAGGCAGCGAAACCATCATCACTTGACAATTTACACTCCAGAGTCCACAGGAGGGGGATGTCAAAGAGCACTTTAAACCAAATAACTTTCAGTGCTCAATGGGAACCAAGAAGGAGCAAGGAGGCTATGATTTCTACCTCAGGAACTTGCAGAAACATGGATATTTTTCTTGTGGATGCAGACTGTGTCTCACCAAGGCCAATATCCTATTGCCAGGGGTGGCCAATAACTGGTACTCTAGACTTGGACAGCAATTAGATATACACGTGCAATTACAAAGCAAAAGCTATAGAGAAAAAATCATTACAACATCAGAAATAAAACTGGCAGGGATGCTGAGATGTTACCTTGTGTTTCCCTACCCCTGTATAAAACCTTACCTTACTGGAATTATATAAATCTCTCAAAAGTTATAGTAGTTTCACGACATATCTTCCAAAATGACCCACTCCAGACTGGCCTTTTTCTGTGCATCTGCCTGATATATGGAGACATTTACAAGCCTACGTAGTGGTATCATGGGGGTTTGGGGTTTTTTTGTTTGGTTTTTGGTTATTTGTTTTTTGGGTTTTTTGGTTTTTTTGGGTTTTTTTTTGTGGGGGTTGAGTTTAACTGGGATAATATGATTGAAAAACTACATGGCAGCAAGGCTTCATCCAGAGAAAAGCCATTGACTGGATTTGTAGTAATGTGTTGTATTTGGCTGAATTTTGAGGCATATATGTATCTCTCAAAAGTAGAAGGGCTTTATATATATAAAGTAGGACTGCAGATACACGCATTTTTACAGATACATGCAATAAAAGCTACTGATCCTTAAAGCAGGGAGGGGAGGCACAAACAAGTCTGTTATTACTGTTATTAATTAGTATTATTCTATCCAGAAGAGGGCAATAGTAGCTGTGCATTTGGACCTGTTGGCAGATGAGGCTAGGGCACCAGCATTTTACAAGCCATATTCCAGTGATCTATGTTGCATGGCAGAATACAACCTGCCAAGAGCAAACACTTTCCCTGCGATCGCATTCAGTTTCTTTGATCCTGTCTGTTGGACTACGCCTTGCCTAGAGTTGATCACTGGGCCCCAACTTGTGTGATTACCCCCTTCAATAACCCGTGTCTGATTCTGATGAATTATAGCATGGGCTGCTGTATTGTTCAGAATGGTAGAAATGGTATGACAGGTAACAATGCATTTGTATAGTGTATACAGCCATTAAGCTTAATGCAAAAAAAAAGAGGCCACAAAAATGTATAAAAAGAATCAGAAATGAAGTTAAAAATATATTTAAGGCCGTTGTTGTTGACCAGGCATGAGAGACTGAAAAATACCCTCCGATTGTATAAATGCATGGGGATTTCAGGCAGGACACACTATGTGGCCTTGCTCAGCCCAGATCTCACATTGCCTGTACTCCAGCATGTTCAAGCTTCTTGGACATGTGAAGTAACATGGCTGATTTTCCCCTGATGGTGTAAATTTTGGCTGCTCCCTCAACTGCTGTACCCAAGGCTGCCAACACTGCCTGTGCTGGTAATGCACAGTCAACAAAAAGTCACAAGAGCTGGTCCCAGGACGGTCTCACGGGATGCTTCTGCCCTGATCAGCCCGCAGGGATTTGGGTTATACTCCTGCTGTCCTTAACAGAGTTAAAGTTAGCCACTTCTTATAGTAAAAACAAATCATATATTTATAGTCCACACAGAGGAGCTTTGCTTCTCCCTGGGAGAGAAGAGGAGGGGTGCATGGGAAGGGCACAGCCTCAAGGACCCCCTTCCTTTCCCCCAGCCCAGGGATGTGGGTCATTTTCTAGGGCATCTCCACATGCAGGAAACAAAAAAAATCTGGAATTGAGATTATTCACAGGGTTTTATTAAAATTGTGCTTTTCCTGATGTGTTTTCTTAATCAATTTTCTATTTTCAGATTCCTGATTTGTCCAACATGGTTTAGAAAGTTGAGATCCCATAAGGAAAGTCAGTAAAAAGGGTCTCCCTGGTTTTATTTCAGCGGCATTTGCACTTACATTTCCTTACTACTTTCAACTTGTCCGAAGGTCACAGACATCACCCAGGCATTCATGGTACACGCCACTTTTCCTTTTGCCCTGTTTACAAACAAAAAGGCTTGCAATATTTGATGATAGAACCCTCTGCAGGACAGTTGGAAAATCACGAATGACTGGATACCTTTATGATTCAGCTTTAGAGTATCTCAACACCAAATTCTAACTTTTTTTTCTCTCAAAATACTTCTTTTGCATCTGTGGGTATGAGTGAGAGATTTGTATGACCTACTCATACTTCACTGCGCTTAACAGGTCCCCCTGGTTAGTCAGGGCTTGGGCTTTATTTTTGGGTTTTCCTGCTGGTTGCTCTGCCTGGTTGAACAACCCCTTCAGCATCCTCAGACAAAACGGTTTCCTGCTAATTCCTTTCAGGGCTTAGATGGATTTTGAATCAATCTTGCTGAGAAAGTCAGCCAGACAAAAAGGTAAAATCGTGACATGGTTAGTCATTTATATTATATCTGAATCAGTGAGTAAAGTACTTTTTGTCTGTTCTTACACTTCACACGTAACTTTTATTCTACTATTTTTTGTCAGAAGTTTGATTTTGGGTATCTCTTGCCTATGTCTTTCAAATCAGTCCTCTGAATCCCTAACCCAAAGTTTAATATCATCCATTATTCAACACCTTCAATAAGTCTAACTTTAAAACTAGTGATCTCTCAGTAAAGCTGTGCAATTAATGCTGAAATACCTCAAGTACAGAATAATACCAAATAGCACTCCCTAGAGCCTTCCTCACAGCATCCCAAAATACCAATAGCCTTCCCTGAAGTCTCTAGTTATCAAATATTCTTTAAGATTTAGCGGTAGATCTTGGCTCACCTAAGCCAGCGTTTTGCATTAAAATGCAAAATATTTTTCCTGCAAATTTAACAGTGGACTCTACATCAACTCGCAGTGCACGCATTTTATGCCAGATTTGAATGATCAAAATGTACCCCTAATGCTGCCTAATGTGTTTTCTGCAGGTGCTGCTTCCCCATAACACCCAGCCTGGCCTGGCAGGAGGGGTGATGGGGAGCACCCACTGCAGTGGCCCCAGCACCAGCCACCACCCCCCCACACATCCCGCTCACTCCCATTATGGAAGGGGACTTTAACACACTGGAGTTTTCATTTTCCTTGAGGTATTATGCTAGAGTCAGCCTTTGGACACAGCTTTTGCTTTGGATGCCTTCCCAGTCTCCATAGCTGCAGTAGTATAAGTTTTATTCGAAAATATTGCATTTACTGCACTATAAAGAGGCCATTAGTGTTTATCTCTGTTCACCACTGTTCTTCCTTCTCTCCCTCTCTTTCTAACTGTTTTCACCATGTCTTCCCAGAGGTACCCAGTACATACTGGGCTCACTTACTCCTGCTCACGCTAGCTTCAGCACAATTGTGTCTCTTCCCCCAAGCTCAGTGTCCCCAGAGGAGTATTTAGGTTAAGAGCAGTTTATTCCTGGCTGGAATTGCAGCAATTGTGCATGAGTTCATAAGCCAGGATTCTCCTTTGCTTCAGGCAGCTACTAAAAGACAAGATGATGTCTCGGATGGAGATGAAAACAGAGCGGTGCAGCAGTGGGGTATGAAGCATTGGCCGGCGGGGGGGTATAACGCTTCCCTCCCGCCACAGCAAGGAGCATCCCCGCAGCTGAGACTGGTGTTTGGGGCACGGCGGCAGCACAGGGGGTGAACGATCCTATTAACAGACAGAAACACAGATGGAAAAGTGGCCAAACGGTGTGATAAACTTAGAGCACTCTGCTCAGCTGCTTTGCAGCTGGCCAGGCACTACACAGTCATATAGTTAGTAAATATTCTTATTTAATTATATTTTTATATTTAGTCATTATTGTTATTGTTATTTATTTATAATAAATATTGTGATTTATTGTTTATTCTTATTGATCTTTGGGTGGGAAAAGTGGGACAGGACTAAAATACTGACCTAATTCATGGATACGGTGGAATGGAGGGACCAGAGAACACTTGGGGCAGTGAAATCAGACTGGCATCTCCAGTGGCTTCAGAATGACTAATATTGGAAAGGAGACAGTTAAAAATATATATGGCTTTTAGCTTTGTGTGATAGCCCCAGAAAGGATTGGGTCACCTCTGTGGAGAGGCTTCAGCAATATGTCATAGCTAATGATGTCAGTGCTGAGGGAAAGGTGGCAGTTTAAGTGAGTATAATCGGGGTAAAACCTCTAACCCGCTGTGCAGCCTAAGTGCTCTTGTTAAACCAGCAGACAAAACAATTTCTGGGAGAGAAATTTCCTCCGCGCCCAGGTCCGCCAGCGATTGCAGAGCTTCCCTGCTATTATCAACCTGAGAAAAACGAAAGCATTTGGAGCTAAGTGCCTGATTCAAGGAAATCAACAGAACGTCTGTAGTTTGAGAAGAGCTTAAATGCTGCAGCACCAGGGACCAGCTACAATACGATATGTAAAACAACACAGTACACAGCAGTCACCATCCAGGCTTATCCGACTCTAAAACATTTGTTGTAATAGTGGCCGCTACCAGACACGCTGGAGAAGTGCAACCAAGGCACAAAGGACGATGAGCAGCTGCCCTGGAGATCAGCCTGGATGGACGGTGGGACTCTCCAAAGTCTGCATGTACTTTTTCTGCGGAGAATGATCCCACAGTGCAAATCAGATGCTTGGTTTTCTTTACTTTGCTCAAGGACATTCTCCTGGGAAGCTGTAAGACATGGGGAAAGGCAGCGACGGAGTGCAGGTTGCTGCAGACGAGCCCTAATTCTGTCTGCTGAGACAACTGAGAGTCTTCAGCCAACGGATGGGAAACTGAGTCCGTGAAGGATGCTGGCTAGTCCATGGGGCAGTAATTCAGGTGATAAAAATCTACATTTTATCTGGATTCCTTTACAAATGGAAGAAGCACAATTTAGAGTGAAGTTTGTTCTGGTCCTGCTGTTTTTGTAATTTCATGGTAGGATTATCAGAAACTGCTTGAAGAGAAGTAGTTGCAGAAACTTCAGTGCCTTTAATCCCCATTTTTCTCACCAAAGGTACCACATGTATGCTGTATACGCCAAATTCAGCGTATGCACTACTTGTCAGAGAAGAAATGGATTCGAATTTGTAAAGTATACGGTGCACCAGGATTTCAGAAATAGTGGCAAATATTTTGAGGTCCAGCCAGACCTGTTTTTGGTGGACTGACCTCACAACAGACGAAGCGGTGGGACAGGATGAAGGCTAAAATGCACAAAAGCAGATGATGCTTTTGAAGGGGAAAGAAACACTAAACATGTGAAAATTCATTCATTTGACTGTAGGAACCTTGTTCCAGAGCTTCAGCCCAAACAGCTTCTCTAATTATTCTCAGTGTTAATCACAGGGATGTGAAGAAAAAAAGGTGCTGGTGAAAGGCCTTTGTCTTCTCCCACTTGCTGACAACCCAGCCTAGCATGTCCTTTTTGCCCAGAACAGAGAGCATTTTCCTCATTAGCTGAATTCTCTCAAATCTCCCTCTCCCAGGTTTGTCAGCTGTGGCGTTTGCGCACTGTGAAGAGGAATGCCCGCAGTCCATGGTGCGGTGTGATAGCAACAGCTCTCGTGGTACCCAGTGAGTTACTGTTGCATCAAAGCCCAACCTCTTCAGAAGTACACCAGCTCTGACAAAATTTTCTGTGGGAAGATCTCTCAAATATGTAGGAGAACTGCTGGAGCAAGGGTCCAGAATAGCCACAAGTTGTGGCACAAGGTTACAAGCAGCGAATAAATTTCTGCCCTACCTAAATAATGATCTCCTGTACTTCTGGAAAGTGTTTGAATCCCAGATTGCTGGCTGCTGTGGGCAGACCTAGGCCAGGTTTTGACCATTTTGACCCTGGAAAAACTCTCATGAGAAAGGTTCAGCAAGAATGGCGGTGGGTTGTCCGCCATTCCAGAGTAGAAAATTAACCACTGATTTTTTAAAAAAAATTTTTTTTTTTGCACATCAGAAGGTTGCAGACATGAGATGATAGCCCTGACTCCCAGACCACCAGCTCCTCTGAGACAGGCTATTTCAGCCCCTTCCACACTAGAATGAAAACAAATAAAATTACACCACTTTCAATAGCAGGGGATCCTTGTTTTCCAGCCAGCCTTCTCCCGTGGCACAAGTTTAATAAGAGATTCCTCACAGGCATCACCATAGCTAGGGACCTCGAATTCTCATGCTTTTGTTATAACCATGGGAGAGCTTAATTTGTTACCAAATATGAAACAGTTCTCATATTTTTTGCTGAGGAATCTTATATAAAAAGGGGTTCCTGTTGGGAAACCCAGCAGGGCATCCTCAAGAAAAGTGAGTTTCCGTTTAGAAAAACTAGGTAGCATCTTTGTTATTTGTTTGAGATGCCTCTGGTGGGAGCTGTGATCAGAGCCTGGAAAGGGTTATTGCCTACCTGGGCAGCTGGGTCACTCGTGTTTGTATATGGCTAATAAAAACAGTTATCTGGAAGCCAATTATATTAGTTCCCATGTTATTAGGTTGTGTAAAGAGCAAGGATATAACACTGTTTCCCTCATCCTTCTGCTGTTTTCCGTCTCTTTTAATAAGAGCATTACAGTAGAAGCTGTCAAGAATTTTAATAAAACAAACTGCCTTTCTGATCATCCATTTCTTCTTGTCTTTGTAGGCTAGAAACATATTAGAGGGTCTAAGTGAGGGAAATTACTCTTCTCTCCCACTCCCTCCTCCCAATCCTTCTCTCTCAGTCATTCTCCTCAGCACTGCATACTGTGGAGTTATTCCTCTTGCAGTAAACCCAAAATACAAAGAATTCCCCCCAAAAAGCCCCACAGAAAGTATATGGCTACCTGGATATGTACCCACACTGACTCCCAGTTGACCCCCATTGCTCCCTCCTGCACTGGGCTCTGACAGGGCCTGAGATCACAACAGACCCTGGCTTTCCGCAGGGCTCCTGCCCACAGCCCGTGGAGCCCAGCAGCAGTAAGGTGGTACCGCTGGAGAGCATCCTGAGCGTGGAGACAGCCATGCTCCACTGCTGTCCTGAAAACAGGGTGACCAAATCAAAGAATCATCCCAATGGATAATAATAGAGGAGGTTTTTAATACTGAGTCACTAAGGATCAAAAAAAAAGGCAAAAAGAAGAAAAAGGCAACCCAGGAAATATGCCAATAGCATATAACCTGATTAAATGTTGCACAGCTGCTGCTAGAAATACAGTATAGACATGTTATTTCTCCTGTCCTCAAACAGAGCATGCAGACTGCTGTACTCATGAAAATCCAATTGTGTACAAGTAGGAGAGTTATTCCTTTCTGTGAGTGCAGATGATACACTACTTTGTTATTTTCCCTCTTCAGGGGACTCAAGGCAGGTCCCATCCCGTTACCTTTTGGACCTTGCACACATTGAAACCTGTGTCTGGCTTTAGAGGTGCTGCCAGTAAAAGCTTTTACATCTTGGTGAGGAAGGAGGAAAGTGTGGGGTGGGTGAGTCTGGAAGCTGCCCACCTGATGGTGAGAGCTCAGAGATTTCTCAGGTGTTTCTCCTTCTGTGCCCCTCCCACACTTTCTGAGGCTGATCAAATTGCCTGGGAACAAATCCTACAAGATTTCAGTATCCAGCTATGCTAAAAAGCTCATGTAGGTAAGTGTCAGTATGCAGAGATGGCAGTAACTACAGGCAAGAGTCTGGTACAGGGACACCCTCACCTTAGGCTTGAGCATAGGTGAGTTACCTGAGTTAGCTTAGCAACAAAGTCGTGGAGCTAGTCAGACCTTAGTAAAACATTTCCTACTGAAAAAAACATCAAAAAAGCAGTTTTGAAAGGCAAATTACTACGAAGAAGTGAGTTGTTAAGTCTTTAATGGTCTCTTTGGCTACAGTGGGACAATTAATTTTACAGTCCCTGAACAAATGGGTGGAAAAAACCTTTTATTCTCAAGAGTAAAAGCAGAAGAAAGTGCTAATGAGCTGCACCTGACCCCCAGCGGAGCCATGGCCAGAGGTGCTGGAGGTGCTGCAGCTAGGCAGGGACCCCATCAGGAATTTCCCTTGGGGGAGAGGACAGAGCTGGGAGCAGAAAGGTATGGCAAAACTCGGGCTTTTCCTCTCTATGTCAGTCTGGAGAATCTTTGAAACTGATGTGTGCAAGTCCCTGTGCTCGGTTCGGTGCAAAGGACATCTTGGTGCTACTTTACTTTCTGCTGCCGTGGTCTGTTCAGCAGCCTCCTAGCACTAAGGTAGGGTCTTCCATGTCTCTATGGATATACACTAGTTGCGTGTGGTTGTTTTTTCAGTAAGATGGAGAACTGCAAGTTCTGATCTATTTTGCTAGGGGTTGCTTTTGTTTTTTTGTGATTAAGCTTCTTAAAGGTACTTGGTTCCCTTTTTAACGGTGTGGCATTTTTCTTGCATGTTCTGCAATTGTAGAAAGACTTTGTGTAGATTTGCTAGTTCATGTATGGAAATAAGATCACCTAATCATCTAAATACTGGTGTGTTCCTGCAAAGTAGGTTTTTTTGGTGTCCCAGAGATGATAACAGGCAGCACAGATGGTTGTATTTGTAAAACTGTGCCTTCCCTTTTCAAAAAAAGACCTTTTGAGCCAGACTTTCTGATGTTGAGCCTCTGTAAGAGCATTCCCTGTACGTTTGCTGCTCTGCAGTGGGTCAGGAGGGCTGGGCTGCACCCAGGGGCAGGTGACAGGCTGCAGGGAAGCAGAGCAGAATTAAGCTGGGTTTTGTGTCTCAGTCTCCCTGAGCAAGCCCCACACCAGGAAGGTGAGCAGCATCCAGCCAACTTCTGGGCCGGGGTTAGTAGAAGGCAAGTGGTGGCAATTCTCTGGAATAAACTGGGTCATGATGTTAAACAACAGGAATGTTGTCTTGTAGTTACACACAGCTAATGCAGTTTCTGGGGGAAAAGAAAAAATTAAATGCCATTTTGAAGAGCTGATATATTTCCATGTACTCAGAGATAAACATCCTTCTAATGAAACGTTTCTGTTCAAATACAAATAGTACTTCGTGCCCACATAATGCAAACACCCAACTTTGTGTTTCGAGTCCCTTTGGGGATGCCGGCACCTTGTTCTGTGATGGAAATATCTGCTCCAACTGCAAGAAATTAATTTCAGGGTAGGTTATTATGCACCACAAACCTTTTTAATACTGATCGTAAAGCTGGAAGAAAAGGAAGAGAGACATGTCTCCTACTTGATTTAAAGCACTTAAGCTGTTATATATTATTTATAATTTTATCCTGAGCATGGAAGGTAACTCTTCTAATACATGGCGATCAGCACCTCACCAGCATTTGAAAACTACAGCCACATACGTTGCTATGCTTTACTTTTCTTTTTTACACAATAAAATGTGATATATAGTAGTTGCTAACTTCATGTAGGTACTGATTTGGGACTTTTTAGTGTCATAAAACCTCTGAAGCAGAGGCTCATGGCATGTGAAACACTGACATAGTGCCTCTGGAGCACCAGAGGAAAAGCCGGCTGATGAAGATGGGTTATTTGTGGGGATGGGGTGCCTGGAATTACAAACACTGCAGGGTTTAGCTGCACACACACAAAAACTCCCTGAACTTGCAAAACTTTCCAAAGGCTGGATGTGCAAGGAGTAGTCTGACAATTCTCCTCTCTTTGGGGGGAGAAAATAGAGGGAGGAGGCAATGCTACTTTGGAGAAGTAAGTAGTCTGATTTTTAACTTGTAATATTTATCTGAAAAGGGTAGCAGTGTTGACAAAAGGACAACCGACTTGTTTAAATAGGCTGCAGAGTGTTGGCATCTTGTTTAACCATTCAGATACATAAGTGCTGCAGGAAATTCCCCCTGACTGTGCGAAAGCTGCTGGAGGAGACCTTTTACACATACCACATGTCCAAGTCAAAGCATTCACCCAAAAAACACATTGGCTATATACGATTTAACATGAAGCGCTAGTCAAGTTGTTGCTTGCTTCAGGAACCACAGACTTCCAAAACTTTTTATAAAGTATTACATTTCCTTAAAAGTTGTGTCACATAGTGTAAATCAATTACAACATCAAAACTAAGACTCTCGCAAATCTTTGTATGCAAACCTCAAAGTTCAACATATATTACAATCTTTATTTTTAATCATTAAAATAAGCAACAGGAAAAACTTTCTTTTTAGAACTTACTTGGATTTTCCTGAAGATTTATGTTTATTGCTTTTATAGCTTCAGTTGGTAGAAATTAGATTAGGATCTCATTGCCCACTTCATCTTTTAACATGCTGCACAAAGTCAGATGAAAGTGCCAAAATTAGCATTGTCATTCTCCGTGTCGTCTGTTTTACTGCAGCACAGAGCTGTGATATACTCAAATAATATCTGTGGTGTCTGTTACTAGCATGGTCTCCTGTTTTGTTTGACTCAGACCTCACATGCATACCAATTCATTATATACCTTTTTCTTTTCCAAGAATGTACACATTTGGAGCATCAGCCATTTACAGACACATAGCATAAATAAAGCAGTGAATTTTCTTAATTTTCTCCCCCCATGCTAATGAAAATTACTGAGATTAAAAAAAAAACAAAACAAAACAAAAAAAAAAAAACACACCAAAACACTGGAAATGCAGTTCTCCCAGCATTATTCACATTGCAGTAGACAGCACAATTCTGTACTTACAGATCTTAACAGTGAAATGTCTCAGGATCTTTACAATTTTCTGCAGAACTGTTTCGAGCTCTCAGCAAGCCACAGTGTTCATCGAGGCAGAACGGAGCTGTATGGAAGGTCTATGCAGCTGGGAGATAATGGAACTATTTTCCCAGCTGGGACTACAAGCCTTTTATCCACTGAGCATTGCATGTCTCTTCACCGGTATTAACCGAGAAATACACTGCTTTCCCGGCGTACTCGTGCTAGGACCCACACAATTAGTGCTTGAATCAGATAAACAGCTACTACAGTTTGTGCATATTCCTACCTGGAAATCCTGAACGTGTAAAAATTAGCTCTGCGCTGATCGTCCTTCAAGCAAGCTGGGAGAGTGGAAGTGCAGCTGTCATACTAGGAGCAGAAAAGATTAAATGTGCTCTTGCTATTCTTTTCATACAAATACGAGCTCCTGTCAGATAATCAGAAAGCCTCTTTTCTTGAAAACTGGGTCACTACTCGGTATTAGGTTTAGAACAGGAATGGGAATAATTTTGTTTAGTCCTGGGTCCCACAGACACTTCCTGAGCTCCACAAAATTAAGCTCATAGGACGTGAATCGACACTCAGATCACATCCCAGTACTGACTGTCCCCTGGAAACATTTAATTTCCCCCCTATATTTTATAAATTAAAAAAAAAATAAAAACAAAAACTTGCTTGTTTAATGTAGCACAGACATAAATCTGGATTACACATAAACTTCAAATCTTAGATTTCAATTTTTCCTCTTGGGACTGCTTCAGCAGAGATCAAACACAAAGCTCAGACAGGGGAATGCCTTTCCATTAGTAAAGCAAAAGTTATTTGTATTCACAGAGGATAGAGGGGGAAACAGCAGTTTTCAGAATGTTTCTGCCAAGAAAAGTGCAATTGTGTCACAGACATTGCTTCACAACGTTTTAGTGTAATCTCAGTGTAAATCCATTAGTTTGTAATGGGATTAATTGCATGCCTGTCTGAGCAACAGCAAGTGGAGAGGATGTGGAAGTCAGGTGGCAAAAACATACAGCGGCACACGAGTGCCTTGAGGAAAGCAATAATTCAATCAACAAAAAAGGTGAACTGTGTGCCTTTTTCACTTTGAATTTCCCACACCTATAACCTGGGAGTGCATCCGTACATCCCCTTTGTCTCCAGAGCAACAGCTGACTGCAGAGCACTAGCACCAGGAGTTTGGTGGTGTCTCCCAAATAATCCTACCACAGTACCAATTGTTTTGGGCTGCTTCCCCCTGATGTGGTTTAGATATGTTGAGGTGCAGTGGCTCATTACCATGGGGCTGAGCCTCTGGGCTCGTTGTCAGCCCGTGAAGAAACATTGCTGAGTGGTAATGAGATGAATGCTCTTACTTAGAATTATAGAATTATAGAATCACAGAATGGTTTGGGTTGGAAGGGACCTTAAAAATCATCTAGTTCCAACCCCCTGCCATGGGCAGGGACACCTTCCACTAGGCCAGGTTGCTCAAAGCCTCATTCAACTACTTTCTGTGGTTGTTGGCTTAAGACACCCTTGAAGAAAGATGAAGTAACAGTAGCAGGAGGGAAGGTGAAGATGGTGTCCCTCCTAAAAGTACAGGAGAAGACTTCTATCATTCATCTGCAGAGGAAGATGATTTGTTGGACCTGATTTAACTGATCTGGGTTCAACCCAGCCTTCTTGGAGGACTTCACTTATGACCTTGGAGCACCTCATCTGTGCTGATTTGCGCTTCATTTGTAAAATGGGGAAAAGAGGACTATGGGAACACATGAGATGTGCATAGCAGTGTCAAACATCCTATGCCAGCCCCATGGGGCCAGAATGGTGAGTGCTCCCCTCCCATTTCAGTGCTCTCATAGCCATCCTCCTGATTAACATAAACAATTTCACACTTCCATCATGTGAGCATCTCTAATGAGCTTTACCGACAATTAATTAAGCCTTGCAGCACCTTCTAAAGTAGACAAGCATTATAATTAGCAGTTCTATTTTTAATTAGAAATGAAATTTGAAATGGAATTTTAGATATTTCCTCATTAAATTTTTTTTTTAAATCATATCAGTGCGTTTTCTAAGTTCTATCAAGAGTAAGTAGACAAAGAGTTGCTTACAACAGATTAACCCAAGCTTCTGATCACCAATATTAAAAGTTTATTAAAAATCTAGTCTTTCTGTGTCTATGATTTTGCTTATACTTTGGTTGTCTAACAAGACTGGGGACAGAACTTCTCAGTTGATGAGGAAATTAATGCTGTTAAAACTTTCCCATTTCCAACTGGGAATGGAAACAAACATTTTAGAAATGTCCCTTCTGAAGGTAGATTATTCATTTCAAGATCTCATGTTTTCATTCAGGAAAGACTGTAACATTCAAATGTCTGAATTTTGAACTTCTGAACCTCTAAATCTTCTTTTTATTAAAATTTGTGAAGTTCTGATTTATATTTTCTGAACTATATTATACCTTGTTAATACCTGTACCTTTTAGCAATGACACAGAAAGTGATGAAAAATTTGAATATCAAACCAGTTTGCTCCTAAAGGTCAAGATAAAACATTTATATGTTACCAAATGTTGTGGGGTTGTACAGTTTTCTTTCAAAACAAAATTTAATTTACATTGACGTTTCTTTGTCAAGTGTTTGCTTTTCAAGAATTGTCATATTCTGTCAGAAAAAGCTTCTGATTTTATTTTTTTTAAAAAACACTGATCAAAAAAACCTTACTTAACATATATAACCTTATTGTGTTTCCAGCAGTCAGAAGCCCCTTAAACAATCCTTTCAACCACTAAGCCTTCTTGCTACTGAGTTTTGGTGGTGTCAGAGCATGGGCAATTGCTGCTGGGTTGTAAAGCAATCTGGGGTGAGACCTGGGCAGCCTCAGCAGTCTGGGATTGTGGCTCTGGTCACCCCAAAAATTGGCCCTGGATTATAGAGTGGCAAAAGTTTCCAAAGTTGAAAACGAACTGCACAAAGTCTTTGCTTACCTTTCAGGACACTGTTGTAGGCTAAAAATAATTCGGAGATAGGATCTGGTCTATAAACAAGACAGCAGATAGAATCTGGAGCATGAGCTGGAAGACAGAAGTGAATTAACAGGAGTTGGGCCAAGGTGTTTCTTGCAAAAAACTCCCCTGAGGAAAGGTCTGGAAGACACTTTCTCCTCTATTTCCTCTAAAAATTGGAGATGCCTTCAAATGATACATGGGGTTTTTTGTAAGAGCTGTCACTACACCTTGAAAATGAGATGGAGCTTTGCAGCTTACTGCTGACTTCTTGTGGCTTTGTCAGTTCTTCTCTCTCTCCTTTAGACAGAGTAGATAAATCCAAGATGTCGTTAGCAAAATTTAAAGTGAATTAGATCAAGGACTAATATGATCTAGACTCCTTCCGCTGTGTTCAAATGGCAACTTGTCCTTGAGCTAGTCCCTACAATCACAAAGGAATAATTTAAGGCATAAGATGAAACTCTTTTGAACAAAGGGATGTTATCTCAACCCACGAGGTGCTTTATTCAGGCGGTGCCACATACTGCTTCAAAGCTAGTCTATTAACCAACCTAAATGGCTATTTGGCATTTGTGCTGTGCATAGGATTTTGGTTGCTCTAAAATCTTCTATCATATCTATGAATCCATAGGCGCCGCTCAAGTCAGATTGAAAGTGAATTTTTCAGGATTTATCCAGTAATCATTCCACAGGAAAAACCCCTAGGCCTGAGTTACTAACTAAATAGTTTTATGTACAACAAGTGGCTCTACTACAGGCATCCTGTGAGATGTTGGGGAAAGTCCCTACCTAAAGATGCTGCTCAATGCTTTTGTAAAACCCCACAACGTTTCTGTGTTACCTAATTACCGGCAGGTAATTAGTTTTCAAATTATTGTCTTAGTTTCCCCTTAATCCTGTTAGACATATTCTAAAATAACTTGCAACACACAATAGCTGCAAATCAAATGCACTAATACAGAAGTAAGTTATGTAAATTCAAATTAATGCAGTTATACCCCTTTGTCTTGTGATATTCCTGAAAGTCTTGTGAGAGACAGGCGTTGGAAAACATGGACAATGGAAACCCGAGAGCAAAAACTCATAAAAATTCACTTGCATTACAGTAAAAATTAAAATGTATTGAAGCTGTGCT
>NW_010105364.1:30172-43256 GCF_000699245.1 Pterocles gutturalis | reverse complement strand
CTGCCCTTCATCAGGATAACAGCTGAGAAAACCCAAACAAAACAACACCATTCGAATTTTTGACGACTTGTGGGCAAGAGACTTCCACTAGGAAGGGAGGTGATACAATCACTCCGTAAATGAAGTGCACGTGTTATTGGAGAGCGCTAATTAAAGTCACTGCCTTAATACTGCTTCCATACATCGTGGCTTGATTTAGCTCAGTGAAATTAGTAATTTTTGCAGCATGTTGCTATTTATCCAATGGGAAACATCTTTAGATGGCTGATCAGCTCACAGACCTGGACTGGAGAGAAGCCTAACCTCTCAAAGAAATACTAATATACATGTGGCCTTATGGAGTTATTTCTCCAGTCTTCTGGAAAGAGGAAAGGAATTTGCTTCAGAAGCAATATTCAGGTTATTTCTTCCTTTTTTTGTTTAAAGAGGGTTTCTTTATTATTTTTAAATCTTCATTCTACTCTTGCCATGCAACTGGAGAGAGCACAAAGTCTCAATAACATCTTCTCTGTATGTTTTAGCACTGTGAGGCATGTGGAAGAATGTTAATGCAGAAAAACCAATGTAATCCATAGGAAATATACTTTAATATAGAACAGCTATTTCTTCTGTAGTCTTTGTAGGTTTTGTTTTACTTTGGATGGGGGAGAAACTAAAAAAAAAAAAAAAGGCTCTGCAGGTTTAATATAATCTGTTTGAACAGAGTGTACATTTAGCTGTCTTTCTGCTGCGTGCAAAAAGACGCAATTAAAAGTGTTGAGCTTATTGGTCTTTTTCACACTAGATCCGTTGAAGAATCAGTATTAGACTACTTCAGCCCTTGTTTGTATTCCACAAAACTCTTCCCTCTGTCTGAACTTCATTCTTTGTCTCCTTCATATAGTTTGTTTAGGTCTCCATTTTATAGGGACTGAACAGCATCACGGGCAACCAACCCCAGCCTTAGACTCCACGCTTGGCAATGCTTTGATAACACAGGAGTAATTTGTTTCCAGCTACACACACACAAATAAACAAGAAAACAAGCCTTCTGTACTCTTGAGACCCATCAAGAGGATGAGAGAGGGAAAGAAGCCATTCAGCAATGCTGTCACTCCTCCTGTTAAAGCACCACATTGATCTCCCTCTCTAGAATAAATACAAAGGTGTAGTGGGTGTTAATCCTTGCAAAATGCACTCTTTATTAATGATCGCTCCAGAAGAGGTGACCTTTGGAGCCATGAATAATGCTCTGAATAGAGCCTAAACGGTTCCTATGTTTTCATCTGATCTGTGTTATTCTCTGATGCCATTTCACTTTTGCCACGTGGCAATGGATTTGAAAACTCTACAGACACCTGGTTCTGACAGGGGGTGAGAAATGCTCAAATCAATACCAGCAAGTTTGTCTATAATGGAACTGGAAGCTCTTTAACCCTGGGTCTGAAATGTCAGGCCTGATTGGAGATAATTGGACAAGGAAATTTTAAAAGTATAAGCAAAAATAAGTACAAAGGTTTTTATTTGAGTTATTTTTGATACGGCTGGTAGTGTTATTGAATGTGGTTTCTGTTTTGAAAGCATAGCCAAGTGCAACCGCTGTTGAACAGTCTTTGCTATCAAGACAATTACACTATTCTCAGCGATACTTTTTAATGACCTCAGAATGGCTTTGTGGCTAATTCTAGCACGATTTTCTATTCATAGCAATTTGTGTGGTTTGCTTATCTTTTTTGTTTTCTGCTGAGTTTTGGGGGGGGTTGTGGTTTTTTGTTTTAGTGTGTGTGCGTTTTGTTTTGTTTTTTAAAGAAAACAGCCATCAGAAAACACCAGTTCTGTATTTCCAGTTTTTTAGGGTTGTATTTGTGGCTGTACCTTCCTGAATGTGAAGTATCAGATAAGTGGGTCGCTTTTCACATTGACTTTCCTTAAGGGAGAGAAAACTAGAAGAATGGAGTCTGGGAATTGCAATGAACTTTCATTACTGCACCTCACAATTCCGCTGAATGGTTGGTGGATCAATGTCCACCGTCTGTGCTATGTGGAGAAGACTACAAAGACATCACTGGCTATAAGTATAGGGTGCTAGGTGTCACATAATGGCTATCAGCTGAAAGTAGTCATTCAGCTGTGAGAGAGAGAGCTTGGAAAACTAGACGAATACAGAATAATTCACAAAACCTCTAAATTTACAGAACTTAGTGTAGCTACACACGAAGTTGCTCCTTTCAAGTATGGCTTTCTTTTATCTAATACTTGACACGTTGTTCAGAGGTCACGTTTTACAGAAGTGCTTGCAGATGTGACCTGCTCTCTCTGCAAATGCGTCTCTTGGGACTGACATTCTGGTGCAAGCAGAAAGCCATCTCCTGGTGGCACTGCCACTCTTTGTGACCCATGTTTCCCATCATCTTCATGAAGTTTACACAGCTTCTATAAAGCCAGCTAATATAAACTGTTTTCAGTGCATTTATTTTCCCTCCTACAAGTCCCCAGTGACTCTCTTACCATTACCTTATTTTTGCAGTGAATGCATAGTTTTTCTCAGATCTCTGGAAAAACAAAATGTCAGCAGGTAACACTCCATGCTATTTAATGGAGTCTTACAAAAATCAGTTCTGATACTTCTGTTAGGCCTTCTTGATGTTTCTTCATCATACACTGCATTTCCTATATTACATGTCATTATCACAATGTTTGTAAGAAATTTCTAATATTGAGCACTACTCTTTGAATTAGAAAAGCTGGGGGAAGGATGTACAATTCCTGCCAACCTGCATTAGGACGCCCTGATCTGTTTCTTCCTCGACAGTTACTCTGCAATCTTACTCCACTTCTGATTCAGGTTGCATGGACATTTCTTACATCAGGCTACAACATCTTTTATGAGCTTTTGCCACCTACTCTTCCTTGGTCTTCTGGTTTGTACAAATTTTAAATTTGAAAACAAAAACACCTCTTTCTGGGGGTTCAAGGGCAGCTGGGAGAAGGAAGCTGTTTCTGACACCATTTAGCCTTTAATTTTTCTGGGTTTTGGTAAAATTGCCATTATAGTGCACAATACTACTATAATTTAGTTCATGTGCAATGCTGTCAGCCCTGTCTACCTAACCTGAGACAACAGCTGTGCGTTCTGCATCCAAACGCTACTGCCCCCCTCTCTGCATTCAAATTAACAAATGCAAAAAAAGTGTGAAAATATGTGTCTGCAGAAGCTGAGAAGTCTTGGCTGTGGAGTTTTTCTGCTGACATTGTATGGACTCAGATCAAGTTGATAACTCTTAAACTTTCCGCCTCCCCTGAAAAAAATTAAGTGTTGCTGTATAAGATGAGAATTACTTTTGAATAACTTGAAAATCCATTATTTTATCTCAGTTTTTAGTTGTGTATATACATGTTAAGGGGTGACTAATGCTTAGAGTGAAAGAAGATTAAACTAAAAAGTGAAAATATTACTCATGAAAATGGGAAATTATTTTAAGCCTTGGCACCCACATTGATATTTGAATATCTAAATAAGAGTGGCTTAATATCCATACAGAACAATTCACAGCTGTGCTGGAGAAGGTCTGCCTCTGAGCTGCAACCTCAGCTCCTCTCTAAGGCCCTGTCAATCTCCTTCTCTCAAACTGCAGGGGTCTGACCAGCCTATTTAGTGCAAATAAACATGAAAAAGGCAGAAAAGTGCGCGGAAATCCACCGTGACAGAGTGGTACTCCCTGAACCCTCTTCTGTGCCAGGGGCACTGATGGGCTTCAGGGACTTTAAACAGAGAATGATGCTGGGACAACTGTGAAGCCTGTACGCACACAGGTGGGCACAAATTCAAAAGGTTTTTATTTTCATTAACTCAAGTGAGTTTCTTATTCAAGTTCTGCAGTAAAGCTTTATACCTATAACACCTATTTATAGATGTCTGCGTCTCCTCTTGTTTTTATTTTTATAGACACTAGGATCATGGAGTTATTACTTTTATAATTCTCTAACTTGCTTAAATATCTTGAGCGTACCAAAGTGGGTAGTAGGTGAAAAGACAGTGTAGTGGCTTGGATATAAGTCTGTGTGCCTGTACCAGCCCTGTCTGGAGCTGGTTTCAGAGAAAGCTTTCAACTGCTGCCAGTCTTTAAACCTGAGTGAACTTGTCATTTTGTGACCTGATGAATACAACCCATACTTTGGCTGTCCCTCTTAAGGGCTCAATTGCCAGAACTTATCCTAAAGACAGAAAAGAAAAGTGTATAGGGGTCTTCTGTGTTACTTTTGGTGCTAGAGTGTCCAACCTCTTGCTAAACACAGTTCCGTTGGCCAGATATTTCCAGCATGTGAATTCCCCTATGTGTATTTGCTTACCTAGAGGTTAAAAACCAACCTACTGTCCAAAAAACCCACAAAACAAACCAAACAATAAACTTCATCAATGGTAATATTATTAATTTGTGTTAGGAATCTGAAGGGTGGCAATGATGCCTCATTTTCCAGGATTTGGAGGATAAAGTTTGCTGAAGAAGTGAAAATGATCTGTAATGTTATGCACAAATTGCAGCAAGGAAGGATCCATCACCAATAAGACATTCATCCAAGCATCTGCTTACCTGGTCTCCATCTGGAGCACAAGCGCAAGAAAGCAGATAATTGTTGATTACAGAGACACAGGTTGGAGAATGTGAAAAATTAAACAAATGGGCAATAATGTAGATTCACTCGACCAGATAAAAACTTAGTATTATAGTTAATACTAAGGTATTAGGTATTAAAATCTATATATGCTGCATCATGATCAGTTCCCACAGAGACAGATGTAAATAAAAAGTGGATTAAACCAGAAAATATATTCACTTTTTCTACATCATTCTTGGATCTTGTACAGACTTTAGTCTCCCTTTTCAGCACCTTTCAGCAGTGGAAAAAAATGCCGGGTGTGAGCTTTAAAATGTACATATCTTCATCAAAAAGAAGAAGAGAACCTTCTTTTTAAGAAGGTGTGCATTGTGGCAGTTCATGAGAACTCCAGCCACATTAGAGTGCTCTGTGTTTACTGCTAGAAAACAATACCCAAAGCCTTCAAGTACTATTGTTCCTTGTGCTACCTCCTTATTACTCTGGCTCCTCCATTTTAAGCTTGGTATTGATGTCAGTGTAATGGAATAATTTAACCAGCTCTATACGTTTATCCAGCTCCTTATGTTTATCCAGCCAGCCCGCTTCCACAGGGCTCACCAGGCCAGTGTTTGAACATCTCTGGCTTTAACACCGTTGGATCTAATTGGAAATATAAACAGTAGAGAATGCATGGTATAGTACTTGCTGTTATATTAGGTCTTCCTTTAGGTAACTAGTATATAAAATCCACTTATTAAAAACATGTACGTGAGAATAGTGAATGGAATTTTATAGATCTGGTTTTACTACAGGAAATGGGGTTATCTGGGGATCTCAAATGTTGTAAATCTGTACCTAGGTTTTTACAGTACTCTATAAGCTTAGATGAATTAAAACATAACATTTTTCTGCATCTTTATTTGAATTATATTTGAAGACATTTCTCATTTGGATTATTGTCTTTTTAATTTCAAATGGCAAACACAAACTATTCTTCTTTCTGGTTGTAGATAAAATTAATGAGAGGAATATAATATTCAGACAAGGATTGTCTGTATGAGGTCAGTTGCTAGATGTTTTGTATAGAAATATCCTTGTGTTTTGACACACTGATTTCTTGTTTTCTGACAGTGGTATAATTTGTTTTAAGAATTGTTTCAGTCATTTCCCAAATATTTCTTATGCAGCATTGGACAGAAATAATTGAATGTTGTAAAGTGATACCAACCTTCATTACAAGGAAAAAGAGATCTCTTTATTTAATCCCATCAACTTCTCCTTCAAAGATTGGCTTAATTAAAACTACTCTCTTAAAACAGACCATCGCTTATGATTACAATGGAGTTGTGCAGTTAGTTTTTGTATTGCACATGATGATTTCTTATTGCTGTTGCCTCGTAGAATTGTAACAAGAGGTACTGTAGTCAAGGATCAGCCTGGCTTTCTGTTTTAAACCTCTAATATATTTCAGGGGTGCGTATAAGCCTACAAGGATAAATCTTGCAAAGGTGTCAGCTTAGTGAAAGACAAATCTCAGCTCAGGAAGGGTTTTATTAATTCAGAGTCTTCCTGAAATGGTAGAGGAAACCTATAGGAAGTTCGCTATGGATGTCAACCAGCACCATGTTTGTTCTCCTGTTTAGAGATGTTCACAGACTCGGCAGGGCTGATATAGATAGCAAACAGGGCTGATATCGATACAGAACAAACATTACAAAGAGCAGTACACAGTGAGATGGTTTTTCCTTTACTGGAGTCAGACACTCTTATCTTTTTAGAAAGGTATCAAACCATCTGATTTTCATGAACTTAAAACATCAGTATTTAGCCCATTCTCAATATATTCTCTAATTCACATGATTCCCAGCAGTTTAACACCGCATCGCCCTTCCCATAGTGTTGCCATTTGTGTAAATCTTTGTATGGGTAGTCCTTTCCGCTATCCAAATCTTTGTACATCCTTCAACTGTGCAATGGATTTTATCAGACTATTAAAAATAAATTATGCAGGTTTCATGCTACACAATCAAATCTCTGCTTGTTAAGCATTTATTGCCAGTGATCAAACCCCCTAAAAGTCAGAAAGGTTACAGCCCAGCTGTGTTACCTGCATGGAATAAGAGCTTGTCTTGCAGGCAACTTTGCATTTTGATGTGCAGAATTATTTTGAATAAAGCAATTAGGTGAAACATTCACTTAGAAATTGTGGTGTTTCTTCCATAAAGATGCAGTTGCAACTATCAGGCAAAACGTGTGAGGAAATGAGGGGCATTTCATCCTTTTATGTTTTCTGTTCCCTTGCTTGATTTAGAGCCCTCCTTTGGTTTCAACACTGAGCACTGAAATCCAAAGAGATTCATGTCTTAGAACAGTTTGACTTCAACCTACGTCACTGCTATTCTAAAAAGTTGTTCACCAGATTTCTATGTGATTTCACGAAATTTTACAATTCAAGAGAGCCAGCCCTGCATCCAGTGTACTAAAAAAATGTTTCAACTTCAGCATGAAATGACACCAAGAAGCATTACCCACTCTTAAACAAAATTATGTTGATTTAACATACCAATGCAAGTAACTCTTGAAAAAAAATCTCCCAGCTCCTCAGTTACTTCCACTGGAAAAGGCAAAAACACTTTACTAAGATCACTTTCCACATAAAGATCTATATATGATGTTTAGTTGTACCCATTCCCTTAATGCCGTTTGTTTCAACTTGCTTATGGCAATTGTTGCACCATTTTTTCTCATCTTGGTGCATAAACCGTACTGAAAAAGCAAACATCTCAAATTAACTTCCTAACAGCTCATTTTAATTTTGCCTTGTGCTGTGAGAGGGCTGATAACCTAAATCAGCCTGATTACTATTTCAGCTAGTAAACACCATATATTATCCTCTACATATTGCTGTTAATAGCTCGTGCGTAATCCTTGAAGCTATGTGTATTCTTCTAATAATTAATTTATTAATACTACCCTGGTTGAGCAACAGGAGATGTCTAAATGTATCAGGAAGAGGTAGAACAAGAGTGGGCACTGTATAGCGTGTGTACCTAAATCCCTCGTTAAGAACACATCAGACTCCTATAATTGAACTCAGGGGAAAATGATAATTCAGGCTATCATTGGGTAAATTTCCTTACTTAAACTTTTGATTTTTATTTGCACTTTCTGATGTGTTGTGAAGAATGAAATTAAGAAACGTAAGAGTAAAATTGTCTCAGGAAAGAGAGTGTGGTTATTGTGACCTTTCACTAGCAAATCAGTGTTTAAACAAAGAGACCAGTGCCATGGGTTCAGGCACGGTATGGGAAGGGCAATCAAATAGTAGCAGTAGAACTAGCAGTCGCCTGCACAGAAGGAGGAACAAAGCTTTCCAAAGGCGCAGATAAGAAAAGCACTTGGAGGTCGTGACTCTTCAACGCTGCTTTGGCTGCAACAGCAAATCCATGCAATTCCTGCCAGCAGCTCCTTCATCCAGCTTCTCATGTTCTGCCTTGTTCCAGCAATAATTCTGTAAGTCACTGGCAAAGGATACGCCAGATCCCCTTACAGAGACTTGTATGCATAAAAGATAAACTATCTATTATTACCACCAGTAATGGATTTACTCCTTTATCTCTAGTAATAAATGTCTGTAATTTGGATCCGTGGCTGAAACCCTGTTCTGGAAAAGGTCAGTATGATGGAGGTTGTAACAGTCACAACAAAGGGAGTCCTGGTGCGCGGTCTTTAGCTAATATTGACGAGTATATATTATATTGCTTTGATGAATAGAAGGGAATTGCCACAGATTTGCACCAAAGCAGCATGCCCTTTCCTTCACTGGAAACGGTATGTCTGTCAGCTCCTCAAACTTCCTCTGACACTAGTAGAAAATTAGAACTGAATAGCTGAAAGCGGAATTAAATCTATTATTCTCAATATTGCTGAGTATAGAAATGGCAATGCTGCTGTTTAGTGCTGGGGAGAAAAAAGACAAAGTTAAAACTCTGGTTTGACTGACAGTAATGATGTGCTAGAGAACAATTAGCTCTTTGCAAGAACTGGTAATACTGGTGTAGAAGATGTTAGGCTATTCACTACAGCCTGGAATGTGAATTGGCAGCAGGAGAGAGGGAATGTGTGTCTGTATTATTGCTGCGTTCATGGAATTAGATTCATTATCCTCTACCAGTTTCTGAGGAATAAGTAAGTCTGGTTAAACACCAGACCTGTGTCTGGGTCAGTGCTCAGCATGAGGCAGGACCAAAGACTGGAAAGCATCCCATTAAGGATGTGCAACAGAGTCTTTTGTGAGTACAGTGTGCGACAGATCTGCAGCTGCAGCCACACAAAGGGACGTTTACATACGGAGTCACATTGTTCATGAAGTGCTTGTCATGAATAGCTTTTATCATTCTCAGTCCCACAGGAGAGAAAAAAAAAAAAAAAAGCCCCCAAATGTGTCTATTGACGCTGCTGTGAAAAGCATGTTGTTTGAAATCAAAGTCATCTGTCTTGATTTCCAGCCAGCTGAGTTCTGTCTGCCACAGGACTTGACGAGGATGGCTTTTCCCCTTTCATGGGCTCCGTGTCTCAGGTTGCCGGGAGCCGGCCTAGTCCCCAGAATAAAACAGACCACTAGTGGGGTAGTTTGCTTTAGGTCCAGCTGTCTGAGGGCTTTGTGGAGTAATCCGACATCGAACGCATCGGGAGCCCAACAGTGCTTGCTCTCTTTGCTGTAAGCACCAGCGCGATGCTGGGTGAGCAGCAATGGTGTCAGCCGTGATGGAAAACCCTTCGGCAACCAGGACTCCGGCCTTGGGGACCGTCCTGCTGACCGAGGGCTGCCAGCTTGGCCGTTTGCACGCTGGGAAATTCTTGCGAAAATGAAACAAGACTGCCAGAGGGTCCCCAGATCCCCGGGACTTGACTTTACTTTTGTCACTGACAGGTCTGATGAATCAAGAGGTTTCAAGGTCAAAATACTGAATAAAAATCCCAACTATATGAGTTCATATACCGCCGAGGTTTTTCAAGTCTCGGATCAGTGCCTTTGGGATCATTGATAACACTGTGGTCTTAGAGAGGTCAAGACTACTTGTAAAATGTTGATTAATAAGTTGATTAGTGTGCTGATTAGATGTGAGGTTTAGATGTGGATTATATTTAAGTATCAGCAGTAGTTAAGAGAAATTTATAGCACATACTAAGTACCTCAGTCATAGCATCTAATGATATTCCAGTAATAAAACCTTCCTTTCAGGTGATAGTCCTCACCATTATAACAAAAGTTTAATCAAAGGATTAAAGACTCCTTTTTTTTTTTTTTTTTTTTTTTTTTGGTTTGTAATCTTCAATTCTTTTTCCCTCTGGAAACCTTAGAAAGATCTGCAAGAAATATAAATCTTAGGAAAGGAAATTAAGCTCCAGCTTTAATTCCAATAAAATTACGGAGAGCATTCTACAGACACTATGCCTGAGCATATCAAAACACCTTGTAAATACATTTATCTTCATAACAAGCCTATGAAATAGGGATCTGCTGCAGTCTCAATTTTAAAGCAGAACCTGACCCACAGGGTAGTCAGGAGCTGGTTTCACCAAAAGACGCTGACATGCCTTTTCTCCTCTGCCCAGCACCCTTACAATTCCCACCGCCACAAGATCCTGAAACTACCTAAACTCCATGGGCAGCTCAGAGTTTAGTGGTAAAATTTCCCTAGGCCTTCAGGTCTGCTTATAGCTCTCTGAAACTAGGACTTAATTAGGTTTTAGGGGTCCATCTGCCTGTCCTGCCTGATGAATACTTAACAAAATACAGGGTGAAAGTTATAAGAGGTTACCAGTAAACAAATTCCTATAGGCGTTCAAGAGTTAATTTAGGTCCAGTCTTGTTTTTACTCTAAGCATCATTTCCCTCTCAATAATGTTAAATAATGTATATGCACATCAAAATGTCTATTGCAATGTGGAATAACCACTTTGTTAGTGTAAATGGTGCACAGTGCTGATTTTTGAGGACCCTGGTAGACAAAAATCCATTTTAATTCTTTTACTGCAGATCTAAGATTCCCTTTTTATTGTTGCAGTATTGTATAACTTTGTCGCTTACAAGTGCTAGAGTAGACAATAAGAGATGCTTTCTTATATATGTGAAATTATAAATGCCACCTATGACTGAGTGGGGTTTCCTATTTTATTTCTGCTACAGGTCTTTTTCTACATACATAATTCATGGCTTCAAATATAGTTACTGAAAATTTTTGCAATAACATTTAATCCCCTCTATATCTTAAAGGAGATGTTTGATCTTCAGAAGTATTTTTTTCTTGAGACAACTACAGCAGCATTTAATTATTTCTGTTTAAAATCAAGCAAACTTCGTAGACAACATATTTTGTTAACCTCAGTGGATTTACTTTTAATAGCATAAAAGAACTGTGGCTCATGATCAGACTTTAAAATTCTTCTATATTAATCCTTTTCTGACCTGCTTGTTTTATGTAATCTTTGATAAACTGTTCAAAATATTTTTCCTCAGCTTCTTTTTCTGTAATACAGTAAAAAATACTTTCTACCCAGATTAGCATGATTTTGATCCCTACCCTCCCAGATATCTGTGTTTCTGATTGCCATTCACAACAATGCAAAAGGAAATATTTAAGTGTTTGAAGCTCCAACCTGTTTTGTTTTGGATTACAGGCAATACATTACGCAGCCTACAGTTTATCCATCACTTACTACGTGCAATCATAATTTTAAGACATCCAAATTCATCAAACAATTTATGCATGAATTAGGCATGACAATATGCTGATTTTTTCCGTCGTAACTGAATGCCCACCTTGGAAAATGTGCAGTTCATTGACTCCTTTCAGTGACATCCCAGCTCTGTTGACACTGTGGACAAAGTTTCTCCCTGTATATATTTAGGTTGAAATTGTCTCTGCAGTGGCAAAAACCTCTCCTCACTTATTGATGGTTGTGGAATCACAATGACACCAATAATTTAAGAAATCTTGCCTCCAGCCTTTTAAAATCAGTAATAAATACCAATGTAGCAATCACAGAAGCCATTACTAGTTTAAGTGCACTTGGGAATAAAGCCAGAATAATGTGACTTGAGGGTGATTCATTATAATCTCTTTTTTGTAAAAATATTTGATTAATTTTTATATTTTTCCTAGTAATTAGAATATAAACATGTACAATACATTCCAAAAATGCAATTCTTGAGGAGCTCAAAAGAAGCTTCTTCCTCCCTCCTTACTCATTTCTTTTCAATAAACCTTCCAAAAATATATTCAAAGAGACCAAAAAATCTGTAGCATTTTATTTCAAACAAAGGAAGAAAACAAAACCAAGCTGCAAGCATGGATTTCCTTCTGTTTACATTCTTCCTTTGTTTTGCTTTAGCTCTTTAAAAGCACCCTTTCCTGGGGGGGGAAAAAATCTATATTGTCCAATTGTCTTTCCATTACAATCTGCAACAAACTCCTACAGCTTTACAGAGGAGGAAGATCAAGGTAGGAAAATTTGTTCATGTATTGATCAGTCCTGCAGGATATCATGCCTTTTCTCAGGGTTGATAATCTCCGATCGCTTTCTGATCTGGCCATTTCTACTCCCTGAATGTTGTATGGCAGGAGGAGACTTGCTTTTTGTCTGTGTAATTGCTCTGAAGATTTGGGTCTAGATTTTAATCTCAGAAGGGCAATATATCTCGGAGAATCTCAGAAGAAGAAGAAAAAAACGTTGCTAATGGGTATGCAGGCAGAGCTGCAGCAGCATTTTCCATGTAACAAACAATGCACAACACGTACCTGAGATTGGGATCTGGCAGTCATGAAAGTTAGAGGGAGAATCTTGCAGAGAGCTTTTACTAATTTCAGTACTAATTTCAGGTCATAATCTCCTGTATAATAATCTCAAGAACTCTCTAAATCTATCTACTCTGGGATCTGTAAGCCCTTTCACATCTAAGTCCAGGTTTTACACTTGAGAGCACCCATACCTTTCTTCCTCCCCCTAAAAACCACAAAATTATCATCCTTTCTTTAAACAGCAACACGCGAATCACAAAGCCCATATCTGCTGTTTTAATCCCAGCATTAATTTTTTTGCTGTTTACTTAGATTTAGCCATGATTAGAAGTCAACATTGCTTAAAACGACAATTGCTACTCCTCAGAAACAAGATATCAGACTTCCATGTGCTCACAGTTTAGACAGTGTAATAACTTTGAAGTCACCAGAAAGATTTGTGAGACTACATTTGAATTTATAGTTTCAGGTCAGATTTTTTTTTTTTTTCTCTTACAGTCATTACACAGAAAACTACTTTGCTTGGAGTGCATATTACCATGATCTGTCAACTAAATACACCAGCTTGTCTTTTCTATTGATTACTGATTCAATCCATTTCTGTGTCCTGGGTAATACGCTCCCAATGCCCTGCCTGGGCTGCGGTGACATCCCTTGGGGACTATCAGGGTTGTGGTTCTTGACTGCAGGGTAGGACTATT
>NW_010105364.1:0-30141 GCF_000699245.1 Pterocles gutturalis | reverse complement strand
GGGGCTCTCACAGGTAAAGTGTTTCCCCCCCCCCCCCTTCAAAACATTTATATTGCCTATAGGTAGACGTCATTTCAACCAGCGTTTCAGTTCTAGCTTTGGTATGTTGAAGAGAAGTAGATGTTGGATAGCTAGCAGATGACATTTTTTTCCCCGTTGTGTTTTGGTTTCTTTTGTATGGCATTGTTTGGCCTGGAGCATCTCTCTCTGTATCCATATGTAAGATAATTACCACTTGGCTAAAGCAGGTAACACAGCTAGAGTCGGGGCCCTTTTTGCCAGCTTTCACATATTTCAGGAGACCTCTCCAGCTGCCAGGTTCCCCATAAGACCACCAAATATTCCACCTCTGTGACCATGCTCCACCTGGAAGGATGCACCAACAGCATCACCAAAGTCTTCAGGATGAGCAAACCTTTTAGTTGTGGTTGGTCCTACAAAAAAATTCTGCCATGACATCATGTTGCATATAAACTTGGAAACTTAATGAAAAAAACTAGATTTTGTGCAGCCCATAACATTAACAAGCCTGAAGAAATTTGATTAAAAATTCGGATGCTTTGTACAAGTACTAAAGCAGGTTTTTTTCCAATTTTTGCTCCTGAAGACAGAGCAGTTTGAAGATTTGAAACTTCTCATTTGAGGGAAAAGTTGCCTTCTTGTTCTTTCCTCATGCTGTGTTGACATGTTTTCATCAGCTACATCGTACTACCTCTTCTGCATTAAAGGCTAATCACAGACTTGGAGTCTGCAGTTACCAGCTACAAATAGAAAGATTTCTCCCTGTGAGACCACAGCACTCCTCAAGCAATTTTCCACCTTTATGCAGGGTTTTTTTTTTTTGTTTGTTTCATCAGAGGTTTTGTTTTTTTTTTTTGTTTCTTACCATCTGCCTTGCAATTAAGTTATTTAAAAGCACACACATCAAAGAAGTGTTCTGGTTCTCTACAAATAGACCTCGCTGCTGCACTGCACAAGTGACAAATATAATCTGCCCAGTTCCATAGCTTATAATGATGAAATAAATATTTTTCCCTGGTATTTTTTATTGAGTGTTACAAAACCAAATCACTAAAAGGCATATTTTTCTAAATGTGTCTAAATAAAACAATTCTTCATGGAATAAAGCCTAGTTAGAGAATTCAAATATAACCAGCAGTGTCTATATTCTTTGTTAAGTCTTTTTATGCATACATAAATGATACTATAAAACTCAGTGATATTTATTTTTCTTTTTTCAACTTTTTGTTGAATTCATTCCCTCTATTAAAACCATGATGATGTGATCCCATATCTATATTACATTTATATTTATCTTTCTGGGAAAAGGTATGTTTGCTTTTAATGTTACTTCTAGTCTTCAGGTTTTATGGAGTGTGGAGAACAGGTGGATTTGAAGAAAGGGATGGAAGATTAAGGTTGAAGAGCAAACCTAAGAATGCTGAGACAGCTAGTACTTCACATTAATTGTTATTGTAAAAGTGTTGTAGGGATGAGGTCTTCAAAGGATACAATATTTAAACAAGGTTACACAGAATGTAAAGGCAAAGGAAAAAGAAGCATGGATTAGAGGAGCTGTTCAGAATAAATGACAGCTCTGGCATTTTTCCCACTTCTATTTTTTTTTTTTTTCCCCCACTATCCAATAATAACTACAAAGAATGGGAGAAAGAAGGCAAAACTCTTAAAAGAAGACAATTTCTATCAGAGGGAATGCAATCATAGCAGAATGAAAAGCCATGGAGGAAAAAGAAATGTATAAAATCCAGTGTCTCAGGAGAAATATTTGCAAAGGTGAAAACGTGCAGATGGTTTCCATGATGTGACAATGAACAACCTGTATAAAAAGTGACCAGAACTTGCAAGGAATTGGAAGTAGTGTTTTTGCCCAGATGGGTGATTACCTTTGTGCTGCTCAGAGTGACCTCCCTAAACAATCTGAAACCAGGCTGAGAAAATGGGATTTTCTGTTGTCTTCGTCACTGACCTCTGCTGTCAACTTATAAAGAAAGTAAATTTGTCAGGATGTGTTTGCTTTATTCAGAGAGTAATGTTTTCCTTTGGCTTCTTATGTTTTTTTTCAACAGCTAATTGTCCAAATTGTCTAGAAAAAAATGGAATTTTTGCAAATTGCAATTCTCTCATTAGAGCCTGATGAGTAAACTGAACTGGGCTCTTCCAGCTCCCCTGCCACAGAGGCACTGAGTTGAGCAGAGGGTTGGTTAAACCTGATATTCAGTTGTTAGATGGTCGCTAAGGATTTCAACTCAGGTCTGCCTGTAGACCATTCTTAAACTGGGATTGAGCTGACACTAAAAGGGTAAACCTGAAAAATGTTCACTCTCCTGTTCCTGGATGCTGCAGAGTGTTTCAGGAGTGAAAGACAACACAATTTCCTTTCACTTTGAGATTTGTTTTGGACCTTTAGTCTTCCTTTGTTGTCTAATTTGAAAAGACCCTGGCTGCATTTGCACAAAACTCTACAGAACTTGCCCTGATTTGTCTATAGGCATAAAGGAATTTATTTTCCCACAATCTCTTTTTCCTACCCAGCAGTTAAAATTTCTGCCATCCTTCTGCAAGGCAAGTGCAGGGGCCTTTTGAGCCTGAAAGTAAAACTTTGGTTTTAGAAGTGATTTAAAAACCCTTAACTTTCTCGATATTTAGCTGCTTGTTTATTGTTCTATCCATTTCAAAAATTTCATCTATCTTCTGTACCCCGTAGGTGTGAAGTCAGTGATCTGCATGGCACAGTCAGTGCTCAGCGATACCCCATCCCTCTCCCTGTTCCTGGGATTAAAGCCTGGGATGACAAAATACACCCAGAAGTTACCACCATGTCACTCCCCTATGGAAATCCCATTTTTTCTCTTTGCAGTTGCTAAACAGAGATCAGTCAGTGTATAGAAATTCAGCGTGTGGTGTTGGGAGCTTTAACTGGCCAGTCTGGATGGTCCCTTAAGATCTAAGTCAATTGGAATCGCCAATCCTGGGGATTTGACTCAATTTTGGTATTTCTATTCCTGAGGCTTTTTGATGCATGGGTACTACAGGAAGGTTTATCAGCTCTGAAGCAATCAGAACAGAGGCTTTGTCATTTATTACCAGCTTTGTCTTGTTATACTTCTCCCTTTTTTTTGCTTTCATTCCAGTGATTGAAAGTAACCAAATTTCAATTAATTGTCAAGTTTTGAGAGAATTAGGCTAAACATTTTCAAAGCAGTGTCGGGAGGAAATGTCTCGGCTGTGGCAATCACTTTGTTGCTGCGTGGTGGTTGTCTTAGAAACTCCCCTAAGATGAAACCTTTGTGCAAATGAAGGAACTTGCTTTTTGAAGAGCTCCGTAAAAGGAAAGATCAGAGGTGTCGTCTCAGTACTCTTCTCATCTAATGTCACTTTGCAATGAATTTGTTTTCCCACATTATTTTCCTTTGGCTTTCTCCTTTGTACACCAGGCCTGATCCAAAGCTTATTTGGGTCAGTAGAAAGATTTCTACTGATTTCAGGGGAACTTGTCTCCATATGAAGGAAAGGGCGTCAGAGAATCCCTCGTCTTAGTGCTCATGGCCATCAGGCTGCCAGGTTGATCCACACTGAACTATCCTCCCTCTTCTCTGGGCTTTTCTCTTCCTCAGAAGAGGTCCCTATTTTGCTGTTTCTGTCCCCAAAACAATGTTTTTGTCTTTCAGCCTCGTGATACTTCATCTGTCTCAAATTGCATAATGTAAAAAAAAAAAAAAACAAAAAACACCTTATCCCCTCATTGTCAAGCAAAAAAATATAGATATTGTAGCCTCTGCACTAATAAAATTGCATTGTAATATAAGTGTGTAACAGGGCTGAAATCTGTGGAGCTGAAGGGGTAGAAGGAAGTGTAGGATTTGCTCCACTGATGTCTGTTTATACACAAATTTGCATGTCTTAGGTGAATCTTCATATCTCCTTTAGGAAAGTTTTAACAAATGATAAGTAAAGGTAGTCAGGATCAGGACCATAAAGTTTAGCAGTTTTGAATAATGTAAATTATTAGATTTTTAAAAAATAATATTATATCTCAAAAGTTACGTAGCCTCACCATGGCTCAATGCTGTACTCATCATATTCTTTTCAAGTGTTAAGGAATGAAGTTATTCTTCAGAGGAGTCCTTCAGGGCTGCATTTATTACAGGTATCAGCACCATGGAGTTCAAAGCATAACACTGCAAGCAACACTTGTAATTCACAAAAAAAGCCTTCTTAAAGGAAGAGCAAATATTCAGAGCCAGCTCTGTGGTGCCTCTACGTTAATGTCTGCTATATAATGCACACTTTAGTAGGCAGGTGTTAATGAGCAAGATCTAAAGACTGATCTATGGTCTCAAGATAATGGCTGTTTCAGAAAGAAAACCTTTTAACCCTAAACACAGTGAAAAATCTTGACTGTATGTGTAGAACTGCTGTTTGTCTGGGGAAGAATAAACCCAGACAGTAGCCTGCTACTGAAAGCTGAACAGATTTATATAATGCAGAAACCAGGAGGTACCCAGGATACTGAACATCACAATTCTGCTGAAGTCATTAATGAGCCAACTTATTCATTTTTTACCAGGCAAACTTGGACAATCAGAACAATTATAACTGATTGGATATGTGTAGATTGTGTTGTTTTGTTTTTCTTTTCAAGGGTACTTTTGAATCCAAACACATAAAGATCATTTTCAAGTAACTCCTTTAAAAATGAATCACTACAAATCCCAAATGAACGCTGCTACAGCAGAACTTGTGCGGGTAGGACAACAGCCACAAGTTGTCATGAGAAGTGGGTGTGAAAGGCAGAGAAAAAATATAATCAAAATTAAAAACTAATCTAAACATTATACTTTTATTCACAGTTTTAGATGGGTTTCTTATGTCCACCTTCAGGAATCTCAGTTTTCTGAAGAAACACTGAATAACCTAGCCCTTAGTAATAAAAGACATAACACAACTTCCCTCAGGTATCTTCTGGAAGGATTCTCAAGAGACTCATCAACTTTACAAACCATATATAAATGAATTGTATAAAAATTATGATTGCCTGAGCTATCACTGCTGTCCCTGATCACACCCTAGAAAAAAAAAAAAAAAATCCCTGCCTTTACACTAAAAAGTCTTAAAGCAGAAATTTCTGAACATACAAGATTTGTGGGACCAAAGGGTTAATAAAATATGTTGCACCATGGAGGCAGAAAGCAAGATTGCAGACAGTGCTCTGAGTGCAAAGTTGTCTTCCTTCCCTGATAATAAAACAAACAAGGTGATTTCAGCCCAACTAATTGTCAGAGATAAGAAACAAATGTCAAGAAGGGAGGTGAATCTGGAGTCTGACACGCAGAACATGTTAAACACCTTACCTGCGGTAGCAGCTGAGATGCTCCTGAGCACAAATGAGATCAGAAGAGAGAGATTAAGCCTCATTTGCTTACCAAAGAACTGTGGATGTGGTTTGTATCTAAAATGCTCAAAGTCAAAAATGCACTTCAATAATGGACCAAAAAAAGAAAGGTTCAATACAGTTTCCCCACAGGGTTTGCCTGTTTTGGAAGAAGTCTTTTACCCAACTCCAGAAACAAAAAGAAACATAAATCAAGGAGCTGTGTAAACAGAGCACTCACAAATGTATGTTTTCTATCATTAGCCAAACCACTCATTGTTGCAAGTATTCCTAGGAGTACCATTTTATCACAGCCTAAGCAATGTATTTGTACTACACGAGCCTTCAATAAGTACTTATTAAAGTCAACTATACAACGCGTTAAGTGGAAACCATTTATAAATATAATCTGAGAGTTAAATGCTATTAGTCATTTTGAAAGTATTGATAGAGCCTCTTATTAGAAAGATTAGAGATATTACTTATCCAGCCACTTCCTCAGGAATGAAACTGTGTGATGGAACAGAATTAGTGTTGCTATGCACCGTAAAACCTTTACTATTATGCAAAATTTGTCTACACGTTGGATGGCAGGTTTTGAGTCATTTCCAGTATGTTTAATGCATGCAGACTAGCCCCAGGTTTTAGCTCTGTTTTAGATATTCAGTTTAGGGCATTAGGGAGAAGCACAGCATTTGCCTACACCCTGTTTTCATATCTCAGGGGCTATCCAGTAAGTTTTAAATATTATAAGTGAGCACTGTGTGAACTGAAAATATTTCCAAATTTCAATGATGTTTCTGTCTCTTCCAAAGCTAACTGCTGTCAGGTAGGGAGGAAGATGGCATTTTCCTGGGCAGAATTTTTTTTCAAATGCAATCAAAAGAAATAGAAGGTTAAAATAAATGTTACAAGAAAGCACAGCAGGACCACGAGGAACAGGGCAGGAATGAGCAATTCCCACTGGACTCTGAAATGAAAAAGGCTTACAAATTCATAAACTGAGGTGTCTGTGCTTTAAAAGAGAAAACTTATGGGACCCACTCTTCAATTTTTTCCATTTTATTAATCATATGATGTGCTATAGGCATGTAATTTCTTAAGTCTGGAATTCACTCCCTTTCTCAGCTCTGTCTCACAATACCTGTCAACACCTTGAAATAAGAGCACTACGCACCGCTGATATCCACCAGCGAAGGCTCGCGTCTCCGGTGGGAAAATCCATGTCATGTTCTGTGGGGCTGGCAGGGAGGAGAAGAGTGAGAGGGAGCAAGAAAAGGGAAATAGAGCAGTGATGAAAAGGGAAGAAAAATAGTTTCTCTCAATACTCTACAGATTATTTTCTTTTTTTAAAAGAGGTATTATTATTGTTGCCATTATTATATTGTGTTGTAATAAGACTGGTGTCCTGCTATGACCCTAGAGCAGCTGAGTGAGGTGCTCTCCATTCACACACACCTTCTGTATCCTGAGGATAGGGTTTGGAAATAGAAAAAACACGTGGACGATAGGAAGCGTTGTTATCACCCTTCCACAGGCAGAGACAGAGAAATGAGTGCAGAGAGAATAGAGGAAAGAGCGGTGGCAGCATGAAGCAACTTTAAGTCTCCTGGGTCATAGTCTTGATGCTTTTCTTATGACAGTTCAAAATGTATAAAATTTTCTAGTGATGATTTCCAAGAGGAGGCAGGATTATTCTTTACCTGCCATGTTATTAAATTCTTCCATAATCGTCACTGCCAGAGAGCAGAAGCTTGCTAAATATATCCTTACTCTGACCAGCTGGAGCAGTTCTTATATTCTTAATATTGCTTAAGACTGACAACATCAGAAACAAGATATTTCTCTTCTGTTCAAATTGTTATTAATTTTTAACCCTGACTTTCAAACAGACCATAGGATGAGATTATAAACTGTTTTAATGATTTGAATTCTGCTTTCTAATTTGTATCTGAGCTATAACTCTGGAGTGCTCTGTTACTGCTAAGGAGGAACTGTTGCACGGAGTACGAGTGGGAACAGCTACAGGTGGTGCCTCGGTTCTTCAGAGGGTGATTTATGAAGCCTTCTGGACAAAGTAGTGTTAGTAGTAAAAAAGAAGCTCTCTGGGGAAGAGTAAAGCCAGAGCAGAGAGTGGAGAATTGAAAGATGCAGTAAAGAAAGATTATTTCACTTAATTATGCTTCTCAGCTCAAGAACTGGTTCCCTCCGCTGATGGCAAGACACCTCCACTGCAGTGCAGGGAGAGGGGCACATCTGGCATCTGCCGTTTCCTGTGGATGTATCTTTAAAAAAATATACAGATATGGTTCATCAGAGTACCAGTGAGACTTCCTGGCTTCCTAATTTATCTCTTTATCCAGATGGCATATGACTACCTAAATGCAGACAGAATTCCTGACAGTGGGAAGTTCTTTGGTTCAGCAGACAAAGCTGCAGCAAAATTTAGTGTTTGCAAACTGAGGCTGGGTGCGGTTGGGTCTGAAATGAAGCAAATAGCCCTACTGCTGGGAGCAAGCACTGACTGGGATTTACCACAGAATGAGGAACAGATTTTGATAAAACACAGTTCAGAAGCTGTTACACCAAGACTGGTGGCTTTCAGAAAGGAGACTTGTGGTTAGGCTGGTGTGGGAATGGTCAAGTGCCTGCGCTCCACAAAAAAAAATCACAGGATGGTTTGGGTTGGAAAGGACCTTCTAGATCATCTAGTTCCAACATGCCATCATGTTCTATCATCTAGCTCCAAAATGTGGGAATGTGTTTGGTGGAGCACTCTGCACCGCTCCAGGGGGTAGCTATTTAACCAAGCAACATCTGTGTGTGCTTAAACCCTGCCCGAAAATATTCAACACCCTCAACTAAGCAGTTCCAGCCCTTTGTATCTCGTTAACTGAACTATATTAGCAGGTCCAGTTCTGGCATATGACATTGCTCAGTAGTAAAAGGAGTTGCCTTTAGGATATTGCCTTGCTGATTTACTGTTTTCATTTTGGAAAGTCTGAATTTAAAGTCTTGGACAAAGTATGCAGCAACAAAGTTTAGACAATAAGTTAAATAATTGCATTGCCAATTAGAAATATTTTTAAGTATTTTTATGCATTGTTTTGCATGATTAAACATTGCTGTGACATTTGAAACTGTCAATGTGTGCTGCTTGTAGAAGTTTGCTGGTTAAATGCAAATTGAGACCTTCAGGCTGAATTGTAACTAATTATTCAAAATACTACTGTTAGTAGGCAAGAGTAAATTACATGAAAACTGTGGATCCAATGTCTAAATTTTATACTGTATGAGTGTAGCTCTCAGAGATTTCCATGAACATAAATTTATAGTACTCAGTATTGCTGGATAGATTGTAATGGTGTTGTGATGATTTTGCAGTAATAGTGTTCCTGTTGCTAATAGCAGGGGAGCAATAAAACCCCTGTGTTTCAGGTGGTCAGATTTGACCTGTAACATCTACCTGGTAAATAAGGGGTGAATTTTATGAGCTGTGCTGCAGTGGGGAGAGAGGAAAACACTCTTCATCCTGATTTTGTGGGACTGGATCAGTCTCTAAGTACTGTCAGTACTGTACAGCTCCTTGCAAGGGTGACTTAAAAAACTTCAGACCAGAGTACGGAAAAGCATTCACACTACAAGGAGCAGCTTTGACTTTAATGCAACTTTAAGACAGGTGCATAGAGATGGATTTTTACTATTTCGAACTTGACCTTGAGTGTGTACGTAATCTTCAGCACTTATTTTAGTTCTGTGAACCACGGTCACCTTTCCAGTGGCCCACAAACTCATGGCCCGGTGGCTTTGAATATCTCAGGGAAAGCAGCAGAAATTGGGCTGAAATCACCAAACATCAAAGCCTGGTGAGTTTTAACTGGGTTCAATTAAATAAAAAAAAAAATAATAAAAAAAAAAAGTAACATTTCCAATTCCACTAACTGAAAAGATAATCTTGAAATCATTTTAAGATTCCCCTGACAAATATTCAAGGAACTGTGAAAACTTCAGTTACAGAATTTAAAAATTCTTCAATTTTTATCTTTGTTTAGTAACTAAGTTTTAGTCTGTATGTATCTAAAAGGAAACAGGGGTTTCTGTAAGAAGGCAAGCCAGTATTTATGTGTCAATAGCAAAGGCAGGCTAAGTCTAATTATGAGAGAAATTTGAGTGATTTCCATATGTTAATGACAAATCCTTGCTTTTTGCAGTATTGCAAAGGTGATGGAGAAAATGAACTGACATAATCCAATTTCATATCAGAAGCTGTTTTATAATTTTAGAAAAACAACAATTACTAATCTGTTAAGTCACTGATATGATAAAAATTACGTTTTATATGATAAAACTTCATTTTGCGTTAGAGTCTTCCCTATCATATCACAGAACTTTAGTCTCACTCTCCAGAAGCCTTACGATTTAAATGACTTTAGGTTAAATAAAAGAAGATATGCTTAATGATTTTAAGTACAGCAACATTAATGTTATCAGTCAATCCCCCAGCAAACAGGTAATGTGCTCCACTAGTGAGCAAGACGAGAGTTTCGCCAACTCTCAGAGGATGAGGAGGGGATGGTGGCACTCAGGGCCACCTCTCTGTGACAGCCCTTGACCTTCAGCTCAACTTCCCCACCGAGCTTGGATAAAGTCCCTTAAAAAGGTAAATTGTCCCCTATGGTTTTGATGTAAAGACAGGAAAAACAGAATGGATCTGAGTTTTTCTTGAAATGTGGACGCTTTGTATAACCAGAAACCAGTGCAGTGGCTTCGAGATATTAACAGGCAGTTTGTGCCGGTATTTTCCGCACCTGACAAATGGGAAGTATCATGGGACATGAGTTTGTTACAGGGGTATCGCCAATTTTTTTCTTGTTTAGGTATAGGAATTCATTTGCTTCAGGCCTGTAGTCTTTTATTTCCACCTTTGCTCTTTGACAAGGAGCTGGCACTGTATGCTTTGGAAAGGAGTAGATGCCTGCAACGTGCCAGTTTAGGATGCCAGCCAGTCCATCTTCGTTCATAATCGTTAAATAGGTGACTCTAAACCCAGATGCATGGGGCTTCATGTAAAATTTTCTAGCTAAATATGCTCTAAATATATGCAAGTCTTTTTATTAAAGTGTAAAAAGATTAAATAGTATCATTATATGCCTAATGCTTCCGTTAACCCTATCGATGACAAGCTTTTAGAATCCAGCTCCATTTTTTGCATCAATAACGTTCAGGACAATTAATTTCACTATCTAATCATGTACTATGTGAAAACAATTCCTTTTTTATCCACTTAGGTTATGTCAGTGTTCAATGATCCCTCATTTGTGCAATCTGAGATGGTGAGAACATTTCTCTGCCATTCATTATTTGGTATAATGCCCCCACTCTTTCTGTGTCCAAAGTGAACAGCCTTGCTTTTGCAAATACCTTGCTAATTCCTGATTCCTATCACCGTGCAGAAGCTGTTTCCATAAGTAAAGAGGAAATATCAGCAAGTGGTCAGCAAACCTTTATTCTGTGGATCTGCTGAATTAGTTAGCACCTTTTTTTCCAAAAAAATTGTGTCTGTAATGAAAATTTATGTTATGCCTTATCCTATACATCCCTCTCCTATATATGTTTCCCATTGGTGGTGCCAGCAAACACTCATTACCTCCCAGCCAGGAAAGGTAGATGTCACACAGCTGGGCCTGTGGCATACTTCTTTTTGTAGGTATCTGTCAGGCAAAGCTGCTGAGAATGTGAAGGTTACGTTAGATTACGAAAATGAGATGGGAGATAGTAGTCACTCTACCAGATAAATAAGTCATAATTCCTCCGAGAGAAAGGAGTCCAGGAATAACTCAACCTAGAGCTCAGAAAGGGAAATGCTAATTGAGTTTAAATCAAAGCTTATTTGCATGTAAAAATGCAAACTCTTTAAGTATTACCTTTGTAAACTGAACAATAACGTCTTGGAGTCTCTAGTAATGTGCTTGGTTTTGGTAAAAGACACTGGGCTGCCAGCCCTGGGGGGCTGTTTGCTCGGAGAGGAGATGGAGCAGCATCGCCAACGCTGCAAAAGGCTTCCATGGGCTGCATGGGCACCGCTGCACCCCTGGGGCTGGGCACCCCCCGTCCCTTTGCACCTCCTTCCATATTTCCTGCAAACAAATCTGGTCTCTGCTGTTTGCTAACCCTCATATTCTGTCTTACTGCCGTGGTATATATTTTTAATTAGGTGCACTCCAGTTCTTTCCCCGCTTGCTGGCACTTTAATTTGGGAAGCAGAGGTTTCATTAGCTCTGCAAATATCCGCTGTTCTTTGCAAAGTCAAATCTATTACTTGCAAAATAACCTTGCTTAGTCCTGGTTATCAGTTATACCAATAATACTGTGCTCTCTAATTAGTCCAGCTGTTAACTGTTCAAATTCACATGAATTAGCTGTACTATGTAGCTCTGCATCAACATGATCAATGCTCGCACTTGGCAGATATTTTCTTGCAGAGAAAAGTGGCTTTTCCAAGCTCCTGGAAGAGGCACAGGTTTGGGTGTTTTGCTTTAAATTTCAGAATGATTTTGTCTTTGCAGTTTGCACTTTCCTTCGTAATCCCACTCGAATGCGCTGCCTATTTCTAACGCCTCTAAACCTGCTGCCTGGAACAAATGGAGGATTTCTCTCTCTTCGATATCTCTTCAGAACTACCTGCTCCCAATGAAAAACACAAGAGCTATAATCTTCCCTCCCAGTCCTGGACCACATTCAGATCCTGGCTGATGGATTCAGGGGGTTTCATTTCCTGCCAGAGGTTTACTTGGTCCTGACACCCTGTAATGACCCGGTGGCTAGTGGGTGTATTGAGGACATTGGGGGGGGGGTATGTTTTCTGTCTCCTGGCAAAGAGTAGAACAAGCAAACAGACCCCTCCTTCTGCCAGAAACTTTGGATAGAACTGATGAAGGACCCAGCACAGGTCTTTCACGATTGCAAGGTTTTATCTACCATTTTATGTTATTAAGAACATTTTCAGAATTCAGTCTTTCACGTTAACTTCTCTACCCTGAGCATCACACAGCAGTATAACCTTTCTTATGGACCATTCCAAAAATCTCACAGACTACTTCAAAATCTAAAGCATTCATTAAACTATTAAATTTTGCCAGATTCATTCAGTGAAAAAGAAACTGAAAAAAACCAAAAAGCAGTAAAACACCAGGCATGTCCATATCTTTTGCAATGAATTCAAGATTATTTTTTAATCATTAGCTTCAATATTTAGTTTCTAAGTGTATTTTCATCTTGTTTACTGTAAAGACGTTCAAGCAAGTTTTCAAGCAGGAAAGGGTATTTAATTTTGGATTTACATGGAATATTTTGTTCAAGCTGGAACGAAAGCTTAATTATTAAGATTGCCAAAAGCTTAGACAATTTTTCATGTCATGTTGACTGAAACTTTTTTTAAAAACTTGAAAATAGACTACAAAATATATTCCAAAGCTCTACCTACAATTATTCTTTCCAGTTAGAAATAAGATGCAGTGTGAACATGCATAGGTGGATGGCTATGGCAGAGGGAGGTTAATTCTCTTCCCTTTTCCATCATCGTATGGCATCACAGATTGAGAACAGACCCACCGGTCTGAGCAGAACCTGTTTGCAAAGGAAAGTGTTGCTTGCTGTGAACATATGTTCAGCATTTGTTCCTAAATAAGAAAACCCTCCAAAATGAAGGCATGGGTAGCTTTTGCTCTTGCTTGCAGAGGAAATGGGAAGATCAGAAACCCCCGTGCAGACCCAGGGTGCCAAGGGAAAGGCAAGGGCGTGGATGCAGGTAGAAGTCAATGTTCAATGAAATTGCCTGGTCGAAAAATTAAGCCAGAATTTAAAGCAAACGCCCTTACAGTAGCAAGGAAAAATCTGGTTGCTATTACAATGCATTGTCACCCTCTTTAAACTTGTTTGAACCAATATGAGAACACAAAGAAACGTCTTTGCACATTTCCCTATTGAAGTTTTTTCAGATGATGTTCAGCAGCACCAAAGATAAAGATTTGCTTTGCCTTTGATGTAACCAGGGAGTCTGATAGACTTCTCAGATGATTTGCAAACCAGATCTGATTTTAGTTTAATTGTTAAAGATGAGTCCAGCGGTGTCCCCTGTGGAAGGGAGTTTCCAGCCAGAGCCGTGGTACAAATCGACAGGTTACCATTGACTAACTGAGTCTTCTTCAAAGCCTAAGGGTCCATCAGCAGTATTTAGGGCAGTTTATTAAGTAAGCATTAGTTATATATTTGTTAAGATTATTATTTTCTCCATAGCAATATATATCTCTTTTCACTTTGATTTACTATGATGAGCAAGAAAGGATGAGTTACGGCTCTAATTTAAATACCCAAAAGCTTGAATACTCACAAGGGACTATGGAGGCCATGGAGAATTCCCCCAGTCTGGTGGAAGACAGGCAAAAACTGTTTTCTGAGACTTTGAGATAAAAGCAGGGGACATGATGTGGCAGGGCAGAGCCCCCTCCTCACCCCATCTTCTTTTTCCAGAGCACAGAGCATCCCATGCACCAGGCACAGGGAAAGTTTGGGCAGTATCACACTGGTGGGTGCCTTAATTTGGGTAGAACCAGATGTTCTGAGCTCCTCTTTCCCAAGGTCACTGTGGGAGATGGTTTAGACAAATTTGCATCAGGATTTGGGCCAGCTCAAGGCCCTGGCATGCATGGAAATATTTAAAAATTTTCAGAAAAATATACAGAAGTTCTCTAAAGAGAGTTGGATACAAAGGTGTCGGTTAAGAAACCAAATTGTCATAACTCAATTGAGCTACAGCCAGGAAAAAGGTTTTCAGACAAGGAATTTGATAAGAACTTGTAGGTGGAAATATGTTGAGTTTAGGCACGGGAAATCCATGCACAGAGATCACAATATGTGTATAAATTATAAAAAAGAAAGATTGGTCCTAATATTTCAGATAATTTATTTATACCAAATAGTTTAGGCAAGACCAAAGATGTACTATTCTCTCCTCTATATAGAAAAATGTCTTGAAAAAGCTCTATTATAGAATATTAAAAACTTATGAATAACAGGCTGGCCAGCGGTTTCATGTCTTTCCTTGATTAGTTCATGCAGAAACCTCTAAACTCTATTCTGGATAAGGAAGCTCTTCAGACCAAACTGTGCTGATGATTTGTGTCTGCAGTCACTAATTGTCCTTCAGGCATTACTGGAGCTGTCTCCCTGCTCTCGGGGTCTAATCCAGCTCGGACAAATCTTCCTGAGAAATCACTATGGAGGATAGAGGAGTCAGGGTTTGTCTGTTACAAGTTTATAGAAATACAAAAACAAGTGCTTGGGCTTTTGTAGAACCTCAGTGCTGTTCAGCTCAGTTTCAGATATCAAATTAGAAAAAGTAAATATTTTTTCTCTTTCTTTGTTAAATTGGTTTAGACTGTACTTTGTACAATAAATAATGCATTTCATTTATATTCTAGTATTTATTTTTTTGTTAGCTTAGGCAGGGATTAAAGCAATGTTTGTTGCAACATCTTACTAGATCTTCTAGAAAGTTACCCTTCCAATAAATAAATAAATAAGTGAATGAATAAATGTTTATTAATTGGGAAGCCTGATTTTCAGCAGGGACACACTGGCTTTGTAAACAGACATTGCACCCAAGCTCAGTCAAAATTTAAATCCAGGCTTGTAAAGCATTCTCACTTCACTTCTGGGAAAAAATGCATGAAACCACAATTTTCCAGTGTAAAAAGACACAAGTTCCATTATCTTGCAAGAACTATGACCCAGCTAGAGTTAAGATTGCTAATTCCTTACCTGCAGGTACACACACATTTAAAAAAATCTGCTAATACTTCCACCATAGGAAGGATTCATAAGGAAAAATCTCAATAGGTAACATCCCTACGCGTTTTCTTGCAGAGACTCCTCAGGTTATGGCTGCATGATCGTTAGGTGCTGAGAAAGCATTTGACATGAGACAGTGGCTGTTCTCCAACAATTTCCATTTCATTCCCACTCTTTATGTTGGTCTGAGTGCTTTATGCCTTTATTTGAGGCTGTAAAGACCTCTGGTGCCACCTCCTCATATTTCCCACTGGACCAAGGCAAGAGATAAGAAAGTGTGCTTTCTCCTTTGTTGTCCTTCAGGATCGAAGGTTTTAACATCTCTCATTTGGATTGCCAAGTGGAACAGTGGTTTATGCATCTGGAAAGCTGAAAATAGGATTTCAATTATTTGTAGGTAGTATATAGATTTTTTATGATTGATCCTAATAAGCCCTTTTTAGCATTTGACAGGCAGAACTGTGTGCATTTTTTACCAAGGAAATCAAATGGGGGAAAGGAAAGTAATTTGATTACGCTTGGTGGGAGGTAGTTGACTAATGGACACGTAACGGACTATATTGTAAATTGGACTAGATTGGGTACAAGATGCAGGCAGCTAAATGGCAGCTCTTGTTAATCCTACTTTCTCTGCCTTGGAGAAGACTGAAGAAGCTGCTGTGCAGGCTCTTCCTATTATACAGGAGGAAAATTAGGCACCTGAAGGTCAGGAACTCCCTGCATCTCTTAGGCAGAAATAGTACATGTTTATCTGTTTGTGGTACAGACGGATCTTGCATCTGACTGCAGAGCAGGAACATTCATAAAACAAACAGGCTCAGCAAGCCCATAGAGAAATCTGAGAGAATAAGCAAAGTTTAAACTCCAGGCCCTTTGACGGCTTCAGCAAAGCACCTCTTTGGAAACAGGGTTTTTCTTTAAGCGCCAGTGGGTGATGGGACCTTCATTCCAGGCTCCTGCTCCCGGCTGTGAGCATGCCCTAGAGTTGTGTCTGACAGACCAAAGCGGCTATCAGGTCATCAGCTGACTTCCTTGTCACTGGGAATAAGAATTGAATTTTTAAAAGTCTATCTGTAATGGTTTTTTTTCCTGCTGCCATGTACAGAACTGTGCCCAGGGCTCCCAGGACGATCCTGCAACCACAAAAGCTCAGGCACGTTTGTGCTGTACCCACTTGGTGCGAAATGCTCGTGGTATCCTCTTTGGGGAAATGTTTCCTTACTGAAACCAGGCTCCAGGGTGGCAGAAATTTGGGCACTTTCCAAACTGATATCCAGGGCTGGAGGGAGGACGACACCATAAGCTGTAGGATTTGGAACATGAGGCGAATTCTCAGGTTTTAGCAATGGTGACGGATACACCCCGCTGTTAGGTAGGGCAGTAGGCTGTGCACAACCAGCAAACAGCTCAAAGGAGTGAGTGTGGAGATATGTTTTTTTAAAGATATATCTTTGCTCTTCATACACGCCCACGCAGAAGCAGAACGCCAGCAGGGACAAGTTGTATTTCTCTTTTATATAAGATAGATGCTGCTGTGGTCCCTGTTACCTAAGCGTCTCAGAACCTCCTAAATCTGTCATTTCTTTTACAGTACCACATTAAGTGGATATTGTGGGGTATGGATGTACCAAGGGGCTGAATAACACAAACAAGCCCACACGGGGGGTCCGGAATCCATGGAGCTGGGAATTGGTCCCTCATTTTCTTCATTTCCTGACTATCTGAAACTACTTTCCTCTGTGTTTTCATCCTTCTCCCAAGATCAGTTCAGTATCTGCAAAAGCACAAATGCTTCAATTTCTTCCTACTGTTTTCTCTGAAATATTCACATTTTATCCAGTAGCTTTACAATTTTGAAGTTTATTTTGTCCAGAGGGGCTGCTTTTGTTGTGTACAAAAACAAATTATTTTGCTTTGACATTAATTTATCACATTGTTACCCAGAAATAAATTTGTGTTTCATTAAAAACAGAACCTGGGAAAATGTCAATTCATAAATGCTTTCATAACCCTTGGAGTGACAACAAACTTCTTGGAATAAAATGATAACGCCTTTACACCACACATTAGCATCCACAATTTGGTATTTTATGGGACATAGTGTCGAAACAGACCTTTTTCCTCATAAGAGGTCATCTTTATGATGCTCTTTGTGCAAGGAAATAGTGGAGGCATCAGTTAGCAAAGGCGGCTTTTCTGTGATGTCCTGGTGAAGACTGTCAGTGTAAGCACAAGGCTTTTGAAATATATCTCCAGACAGTCTTGGCAATACCCCTGCGTTCATTGCTACTACACAAAGCCCTGCCTGTATTCCAGCCTTCATCAAACAGCACTTTGTCAGTCACTTGCAGAATAAACCTGTGAATACCTTCATGTACAAGCTTAGTAAAAGCTGTCTGTGTTTTCTCCAGGCAACTTGGGAGATGAGGCTTGTGACTACTAAATCATGTTAGTGTAACACATTTATTCTTCTCTTATGAGAACACATATCCTTGTATATAGTTTCAGACACATAGAGTAGCAGTGGTAATAAACAGATGTGTTATATTGGTCCAACTAAAAGTGCTGAGGAGATGGGTAAATAAAAAGAAAGACGCTGGAGATGGATGCAGCAGTGAAAGCTAAGGGGCCCTGAGCATCCGTGCTCCACCAGCATACAGCTTTATTGCCAGTAGCAACGTCTGTAGACTCTATTTGCCTGTAAAAGATGGTGTACAATGCTGATCTGACAACCCTTTATGTAAATACTTCAGAAAATATTTGAGGGCAAAAGCCACTTCAATCTCCAGAGTCCATAAACCTGAAAGGAACTTGCCAAGAGGCTTGTTCTTTTCTACGTAATTTTCTTTTCACCCCCCTAAAGGAAGAACTATTAACAAGACACGAAATCTTTATCATTTTTCTGTCGTTGCTGGAGGAGAGAATCCTACACAATGTGCTTATTAAGAGGTAGGCTTTTCTCATGCTGATCTGTGGCATTTTAGGTTTTTGTTTGGGAATTTTTTGTAGTTTGTTGAGTTGTTTGGGTTTTTTTAATGTAGACTTTGTGGAGTGTGTTTCTGCAGTTGCAGGTCTATTCTCTTCGTGTGTAATTTAATTATTAACCTGCTATGGGGTCAGCAGAATCAGTTATTTCTATAATGGTACAGGACAAATCCTGGTATCGTTGTTCACATTGAGAATTGCCATACTCAGCATGGGCCCTCACTGTAGGATCTACATGCAAAGTGTGCTGCTGCTGGAAATTAAATTGGTGGTCCCTTATAAAAGGAACCACAATACAGGCTGCAGAAAACCAGAAATGGCAATACAGGTCTAGATGGATGTAAAAAATCCAGATGCAGTGGGATGCAAATGACCTCAAGCTTTGCTTATTCAAAATGAGTAAAACAAAACAAAACAAAACAAACAAACAAAAAAAAAACCAAACAACCCAAATCATGAATGGACTTTCATAAAACCTCTAGTCATCTCATGGACTGCAGGACTGCATTACTCTGCACTTAACAGAATCCCTTTGCTGTTTCAAATACCTGCTGCAAATCTTATGCAACCCAGAACTAAATCGTTCAGTTCCTAAAATGGAATATTTTGGTTCCCAGCACTGAAATACGTTGAAACTTCATGTGTGTTTTAATAGAAGAAGATTCTCTGCAACATACCCTCCTTTGCACAATTTTTCATTGGGCACAATGTTATCTCGATTCTTTTTATGTTCTGGGTCTTCTTTATGTTCTGTTCTCCACTGTACAGCTTAGCAAAGAAAGAAAATTTATGGTCTAGTGTCTGCAGCCTTTTCTCCACAAATAAAAAAGAAATAATGCTGAAGTAAATAACAGATGTCAGATCATGTCACAGTGTCACTTTGAGATGAGAAATGTAGTGTCAACCAGAGAGTTTACAAGCTAGAGGGTAATTAAGCATGGGTGCCGCTAGTCATGTGTATTTAGTAATAAAGCAATGAATAAACTAAAGAAAATACGGAAATCTAAAGCACATTTTGTACATTCACCTGAAGCTCACTAAGAACAGAAATCTGTCACTGACATAATTTTGACCTGTGTAAAGTATTTTTAATATGCTTATGTGCTGGGTTGACCTCGGCAGGCTGTGAAGCGCCCAGCAAGCCGCTCTCTCACTCCTTCACAACAGGACAAGGGGAGAAAATAATATGAAAAAACCACAGGTTGAGATAAAGGCAGTTTAATAAGGAAAAACAAAGGCCATTTGTAGAAGCAAAGGAAAACAAAATTATTATTCTATACTTCCCATCAGCAGGTGATGTCCAACCACTTCCCGGGAAGCAGGGCCTCAGCACATGCAGTGGTTGTTTCAGAAGACAAACATCTTAATAACAAAAGCCCCCTCCTCCTCCTTTCTCTTAGCTTTCATTGCTGAGCATGATGTCATATGATATGGAATATCCCTTTGGTTGGTTTGCATCCTTATCCCGTCCAGGACCTGCTGGCCTTGTGGCCAGACTTGTCCTATTTTCTATTCAAACAAACATCATTAATAAGCTACAGATGATAAATTACTCATCAAGTTTAATACATTAATCAAGAAAAAACATGATCTATTCATGGGCAATTTGTTAACCCAAAAAACTGACAACATTTTTAAAATAAACAGAGTATTATAAATTTATCTTCCAACCTTCTCCACTCCCTTAATATGCTCCCTTTCCTCACCCCCATTGCTTGTGTGTAGTTGTCACTGAACTCAAAGCTTACATGTAGCAACACAGAAATCTTTTGCAAGGTCACTGGAGTGAACCTGATCTGTTCTCTAATCCCGCACAATTTGGAAGATGGGGTAGATATATAAACACCCCCAATATTCCTCTGTGTAATATGGTGTCATGAAACCCTCCATCTTATGCTGCAAGTAGACCAATAATAGAGTGGGTAGGAGGAAATGCCAATTACACCATGTCCAAGATCATTAATTAGTGGCTTACCATCAAGAAAATAAATTAATGGTCTAGTGTCTGCAGCCTTTTCTCCACAAATAAAAAAGAAATAATGCTGAAGTAAATAACAGATGTCAGATCATGTCACAGTGTCACTTTGAGATGAGAAATGTAGTGTCAGTTTGTATAGCATTGAGTTAGTAATTTCAATTATGGAAGTAGAAAAAAAGATAGCACATAATACCACTGTCTGCTGGTGAGTTAGAATTAAAAACTTAACAAGAATCTTGTCTAGCACTTTAAAACAGAAGATGCTTAAAGGACAAATAAAGACCTAAGAGCTTGATATGAGGCTACTGAAGGTAATGGATGGATTCTCTACTGAATGCTTTGAATTTTGGATCAAACTGAAAAAGAAAAGCTCACTAGGAGTTTTTCTGGTGGGAAATTATATAATATCCAGTGAGCCATAAAGAAAGAAAGGAACTGCCTCATCTAAATCAAATGACAGCACTGAGAATGAGGAAGAGCATATTCGATTCATGTGTTGTTCCTAGGAATGTTTGCTTTCCTTTTTAGTTCAAAAGTAGTTCATATTTCCATGATGGATAGTTATTGTATTCTCAAATAACCACAAGCATGACAGTAACTCAAGCATCCTTCCATCCTGCTGTGAGCTAACATCGCTCGCAGAAGGCACGGTCCTGATGTACAACGCACAGCTCCAACAAATCAGTGGTTCCTCTATGAGAGAGTAACGCTCCTTTCAAAGCACTCTCCTCCGGAGGTGGCCTCTGCACAAATTATGTCAAAACCACATTAGTATGCCCATCAGAAAGGCAGGGATGTGGATAAGACAGTATCTTCTTGAAGCAAAAAACAGATGAATCTTGGTAGGGGGTATTTGTTCCATCTCCAGTATTTGTTGTTTAGTTCAGCTTTATCTTGTTCATGGGTTTTTTCCCCACTAAACAACCATAAAAAATCACTTCTAAAAGCCCCAAAGACAAAGCAATACAAAGTAATGGCATGTAACATGAATAATAAAAGCATATTTTGACTTCATTTCCCTTTTTGCATGACTTAAGTATTACAATCATTAATTTATAACACAGAGGAGTGCATGGTGCACCACAGATGAGAAACTTGCAATCTAAGTAGTTCGTACAGCTCAGGTATGAAAACTGCATATTAAATAGAAACATGTGAACTGTTCAGAAAAAAAGTTAACTAGTACTGTAAGTGTGTCCTCTTCTTCACAAGACTGTCCTTTTCCTGGGTTGATGTTCAACATGACTACCAACTGCCCAAGTAGAAGAATCAAGGTGTCCGCTCCTGTATTCTGGAACAGAGTGCTTTGGGCCCAGAATAAATCGAAGATAAAGCTTTGAGACAAAGAACACGGTTGAAAAATGTGCTCCTCAGGCACAAAGGAGCCACATGAGATCAAATCAGGTGAGCAAGAGACAACATCTTTTTCAAGAATCAGACCGATGATGTGAGCTGAATTCCCACCAGGGCTGTAAGTCACTGCTGAACTCCTTGCCATTGCTCCAGGTACGGAACCTTTCCTCTAGCAAAACATATATATACTGCTGGAATGGAAAAGCAACACTAGGTGTGTAAGGTAGGACTTATTATATGTGTGTTTCAGAAAAATAGTGGAATTTGTCCCCCCAACTCAATTGCTTCAGTTTCCCATGTAGTCCTTGGAAGCAAGTGGATGTCGTCCAAGGACACAGTGAAAGATCCCTGACTACCTAAGGGTCTGTATTGCAGGAAATAAAATCTTTGGAGGCTTTCAAAGTGACGTGTCTCTCTCCTCTGACTCTAACTTTGGCATAAATAGTATTCAGAGTTAGGTAGATGGTACCTTATCCCCAGTGCACTTGCTGAAACAGGAGTAGAGTCTGTATGTTATTCAAGCTGCTTAATGCATGACCAAGAGACATTCAGCCCTTATCGTGGTATTGGTGGTAAGCATCCAGTTGAGGATTTTTCTGACTAAACATCCTACGATGGGAAATGCTGATATGTAACAAATGCTGTCAACATTAATACTGCTATTGTTGTTGTTATTGTTATTATTACTATTAATGTTATTATTTGGGTTTGTTGTTCTTGTTGTATATTACATCCCAAGGAGAAAGAGGGATTTTTTTTTCATCTCAGAATGTTTTTCAGAATGTAAATTTATTCTTTGTTGTGATCTGGCTTGGAGCAGACAGCCAGCGAGAGGGTTGACTGCCTGAGGAGGAAGTTTCTGGGATGGGAGTCCCAGCAGTGTGGCCCCTCTGCAAGGAGTCAGAGCACCTGCTGTGTGGTGAAGGATGTAGCAGTGAAATTTTTATATGTTTTAAATTGCTTCAAGAACCAAGCATTAAAGTGTTCTTAAATTCTTTTTATATCCTTGGAAGGAATTTTGATATATAGAAGGAATTCTCAAACAAAAAAAACTGTCCAGTGACATTCATGGAATTTCATTATTTTGGAAGTCTTGCTCTAGCTTAAAAATAATTACAGCATTTCATGTACCCTGCTGTATTTCTTCGCCATTCAGATTAGGTACAGCCATGGAAGGAGCAATTAAACCAAGCTGAGAGGAAGAGCAACGTGGGCTCTGTGTGTGGGATGGTTTCCAGGTGGGATAGCTTTCATAAGTGCCTTAAAAAACATTCTGCCACATGGCTCTTTAGAGGCCTCCCCACAGAAGCAGCTCAATTATTCATTCAGAGCAGAAACTGTTTTATTACGTGTCTTGTAGTTCGAATGGTTAGACTGAAATGTGGGACACTCTGCTCTCAACAAGGTTCTGGTACTTGCATTTGTACTTGCACTTGTCCTGCAGAGCAGGAAAAGAGTTGCCAACACCAGCTGGGAGATAGGAATATCATTAGCACATATTTTGTTTTGCATCTTCAAGGTTAGTACAAATCACGAAACCTCTGCAGCTGAAAGAGAGAAAAAGAGCACAGTTCTGGAATTAAATTTATTTTTCAAATCAGTTTGCACAAATTTTAAGATCTGGTTCAATATTTGCATTTGGCCCAGGGGAAGATATCTGCTGTGTTGCACCATCCCCACTCAGAGAGTCTGGTCACATCCTTGCTTGAAAACTGTTCTTTCTGCCCCAAAACATATTTTCTACTCTCAGACTGTCTATCTGCAGTGGGCAGTCAGGAAAGGAGATGCAAACCTGAGATGCTGCCTGGTCCCCTCCTCTCCCTCTGTTGCCTCTCCCCACCCAGGGTGACATCAAGGACCTGGACCCACGGTAGCTGCTCCTGGCCAGTGCAGGTTCCCCTCCGCATGCCACCAGGGCTGTATCTGGCTTTTATTTAGATATTCACTTGATAGCTGGGTGATTTATAACTGCTTTGGGTTATGAAAATACACAAAAAAAAAAATATTGTTTTTCTGGGTGAAGAAAAATGAAGTTTTCCCCCTTCATATCTAGAGTTCAAATTAATATTGTGCCATGAAGGTCCGAGGCTGGATTGGGGGTTACGTGGTACCACAATCTGGCGCTGCTTTAGCAGTGAATCATTTTCAAAGATTTTCCTTGAACTAACATTGACTTAATTGTGTAACACATTATATATTACCATATGTACACATTACCAAGGCTCTTGATTATTTTCTAATTTGAATTTCTCCAGCGGTTCTCTAAAGGGCACTAATTCAGTATCACTGTAAAAATGAAAGTTACTTACCACCACAATGCCTGCCTGGAACCGTTGAACCGAGCAGAATATCTCCCCATCTATCCATAACTTTGTATTTCCCCAAAGTGAAGAATGCCTAGTTAATTGTGGTCAGTGTTTACACAGTAAATGAGCATGATTTCAAATTGTTCTGTTCTACTTTAAAGCTGGATTAGTTTATGTTTCTTCATAAAGCCACTACATTTACTCAAGCTCATTGCTTGGCACTCCAGAGACAACCACAAAAGCAAATCAATCATCTCATCAAACACATGAGCTGAATTTCCCTGTCCACGAGCTACGGCATCTCCTGCAGACAGGCTCACCCCTTCATCTCAAAGGGCAAGACCGAGCCTAGAGGCCCTGCCAGCATCCCATGGTGGCTCCCAGATGGGATCACATCTCCAAGAGCCTCGTCCTTCTTGGCACAGCTCTCCTGGAGACAGCAGCGAAACGCTGATGGAGAGAGGTGTAGGTTTGCTGCTGTGTTACGCTCCATTTTATATGCCCAGGAAAAGGTTATTCCAACTCTGAGAGAGCATAATATCTATCTTCCTGGATGTTTAATAGATGGAGAAACAGAGGAAAGATATAATCATATTTGCCAACACACTCGGAGTTGCCCCTAGCATGACTCCGTGCCCTTCATGCTAACCCATAGCTAAGGGGTTAATGAGATTTAGGAAGCTTTGCCCATCCCGCTCTGTTATTCTAGCTGCTTCTTCAACGTTTGCTGTCAGGATCAAAAATGTCAGAAACTCCTAATGCTACCAAAAGAATGAACAAATAGAATGCAAGTATCAATGAGGGCTGTTGTGCTCTGATCCTAGAAGGCAAAATCACGCAGCACAGCAGTTGCCAGAAGCTTGGCAGCTGTGGTTCTCCATGATTTGTGAATATCATTCTCTTACCTGATCCACCAGAAATTACCTTCCACTCACTGATCTGCTACTGAGGAGATCTGCGGGATGTCCATATGCATAATTCAGGCTTCAATTTTATTAGAAAAAGAGAGGTCCCTGGTTCTGCACGTGAACTCTTGAACAATGGTATTTTTTGTACACCTGAAACACAAAATAATAGTAAATTAACACAGGTTCACCCCAGAGACATTTGAACCCCCATGAACTTTTCCTAGTAGCCTGAGGTTTTAATTTATAATCCAATCCAAGCTCAGATAAACTGCAGCTTCTTGATTTCATGCCCAGCTTGAGAGCACTGCAGTCAGCATGCCCACCACAACGCTCTTAATGAATATGCTAATCGGTAAGTTAAGGATAGGAAAGGAAGATGGGAAGCTTATGGCTGGAACCCATCTCAGAATTGAGGTGCTGCCTCCTCTGCCTGTGCGAACCACAGTGCAAAGCTTTCCCGCAACTCTTTCCGTTCCAAGCTCGGATCAATCTTCTAACGAACAAAATATTCAGAATGAAATTAAATAAGTATGAATTGCAATACAGGATTAAAGATATGGGCAGTGCTTTACCTGGGGGAGGTTACAGCTGCAAACTCCTGAACATGAATGAACTTCACCTCTGGATAAGGTCTTTTCTTGTCTGGAGATGCTGATAATTGCAAAATAAGTAAAGGGTCAGCTAATACATTTTAAATGAAGACACAAAGCTACATAAAAATGGTTATACGATTATTTAGTGATGTCAGGCATGTGACCACAACTGTTCTCATCAAATACATACAGGAAAAATGGCATGGGAGTGAAATTCCAGGTACTGTGACTGGGAAGAATACAAGATTAACACAGAGGAACATCTGGATTGCTGTGTGACCTAGACATTTACTGGATGCCTGCATGCAGATGCAAATACACTTGTATGAATACACTCACTGGCATTTTTTATGCTTTATCTCTCTCTTCCTGTTCTATTTTTACAAGATTTCTCATGTATTGTGTAGTGAAATGTCCTCCTGTGACGAAAACATACCTAGACAGGACTCTCTTTCACAGAAATTCACTAAATCGGGAACCTTAAGATGCTTTGTTTGTTTTTACACAATGTTTTTGAACCCTACTGAATATGAGTTTAAACGCTACAAGCAGAACATGAGTGTTTGGGCTGTAGTACATTTATAGCCCTCAGTGTCTGAAATGAGTTTCTCCGAAGGATACTGTTCATGTGAGAGAAATTGCTCTGACCAATCCCCACATATCCAGGGATCAAAGAAAACACTGAATTAAGGACTGGATTTCATTTCACCCCTTCAGAGAAAGAGAGGGGACACTGCAAGGGAGCTGTCAGATATTCTGCAAGGAATCTACAATTGATCTCAGATGTTCCCTCCCGGGTGTACACCCTGAGTTCCTCAAAATGATATGAAAACTTATGTGTTTGACTTATTTTTTCCTTCACGTTACATATTTAACTTTCAGGGATGAGCCAAAGGCTTTGGCTGCACAGGCTGTTGGCTTTGGGTTCCTCTCCTTCCTTGTCCACATGGAAGTTAAATACAGCACATGGCGGTTTTTTCTCTGTTTTGCACAGATTACCGTCCTTTCATAGGAAATAAGTCAGAGAAAGGTGGAGAAAAATCCAAATCTACAAGAATTTAAGTCCTTTGTTTCCTCACTGAGCAAATAACACTTGTCTCTCTCTCCTCCCGTACACGTGTCAGGTAATAGCTGTTTCTTAAAAGGTTATAATGTGTATTTGATCCCAACTTCAGGTGTCAGCTAAGAGGGAAAAGCTAAAACTAAAAGCTGAAGCTCTGCTCTCTGCTAATACAAGACATACCTACAGGTGCCTCGAAGGTTTTTGCACTGCAGGATGTCCTCATGGCAGAAACTGCACCTCCAGGATGCAGAGCTGGACCACTGCCACTCCGGGAGCAAAGAAACAGCCATCGGGGCCGTGGAAATCAAAGCTCCTGGTTCATACCATCCACAGAAAAAAAATCCTGGCAGATTTATGCATCAAAAATACAATGTCCAGATCTGATGTTGTTCCAAGCCTACCTATTAGCCTAGTTTGCATGAAATGTAAGCTGTTGACAGACCCAGCTGAATCAATTTCCTTTCCTAAATGGCTGCACAATGCTGTACACTTTGCATTACCATCATTCCCTCCCCAGAAGCTGCTGTATTTTGGTGTCAGATGAAAAAAAAAAAAAAAAACAGAGCTACATCCATAGAGAATTTGAATAGAGAACCAGGAGAGAAAACCACAGATGTCCAGTCACTTTTGTGAGTAGGACAACCTCATGACAGAGGCAAAGCGGGTATTAAATCTCTGTTACCCACTGCAAAGGTGGTGTCTACAGGATGAAGTGATCAGCATAGCTTCATCGCAGTTTGCAGGTGCCGTATCTCAGATGTCAATCTTGCAGGATGCATGCAGCCTGCCTGTTGTATTATCCAGCCCTCAAATCAATTTATGGTTACACTTTAGTTTGGCCCAGGGCCAGCTGCTGTCACCATCAGCGGAGCATCGGAAGAGGAGGAGGGGCACCGGTGGAGCTCACCCACTCCATGTACCCAGAACGAGCACTCCTGTTAGATGAGAGGGCAAGAACTGAAACAAGAATTAGTCTCCCCCCACCCCCTGGGAAGAGATTGTCTCCTATCAGCTCACTGCAGCCACTCTGACACAGGTTAAGCTTTTTGCCATCTTACAGGGACCGGAGGAGGAAATCCACATCGACACGGGGCACCGGGCAAAACCCTCGAGAAGATGCTCCAGTGCTCTGGTCCTTTAGCACTTTAAAGCCCTGAATTACTTTTGCCTTTGGGAAGAAATACAAGTCCTGTGGGTCAGGTTTTGCCTTACAGAGCTAGAAAGTGCCATCCTCTTCAGCCCCAGGCTCAGCTGTTCTTTCCCAGCAGGCTGGATGTCCTGCAGCCCCACGCCCCACGCACAATGTGTCGGATGCTGTCTAACACTGACAGTGCAAATCCATCAATATAAATTATTGACTATATTAAGCATTTTTCTGTAGTATTTGTATTAAAAATCACAGTGCAGGTAAGAGTGTATTCCAGCAGGTGAGTCTTTCCCCCCTGTGCTCCCGAGGAAGACCAAGCAGGCAGGTGTGTGTTCCTACCATAGGGCTATGGTGTGTGCACAGCACGGGTATCCTAATAGACAGTGCTTGAGAGCAGAAGGCAGACATAAGCCCTGCCTCTGGTTTGCACCCATTGGGACAACTTATTGAACTAAATTAAAGCTGCAAATGTCTGTAAGTGTGAGGTAGGAGAGGCGAGGCAATACCCAGAGGGTGGGCACTGAGTTAACCCCACCGTTAGCTTTAGAAAGAGGAATACTCTACTTAATAAAAATCAGAGATTCATCAATCACATTGCCAAAATGACCTGGTGGATAGCTAACAGCACGGAAAAATTTCTGTTCCACACGTGTGCTTGCATTGACAGCAGTGAGGACTGGGTTTTGATCTGAAGGCAGCGTCTGCCCGACGGGTTGAGTGCCACATCCAGCAGCTCCTGTCTCTCCAGGGCCAAAGTGTGGGATTCTAACATTTCTTTAATAAGTTTCTTTCATTTGTTCTCCACCATTCACATTCATAGCTGATTATGAAAGCTGAACTTTATTACTTTTTTCCATCACTGAAGTAGGCTTAGTCCAGGATTTAAACTAAAACACAGTTTGGAAACCAAACATAATATTTAACTTTATTTTTCTTTCACATTTGTTGAATGCAACCCTTTCTGAATGTATAAAATTGCAGAAACACTTAGGGAAGAAGGATCTGTCAATTAAAGAGATAACCTACTCGATCTTAGACTCTTTTACACTGATTTTTTTCCCCATTTTTGTAAAATGGCAGAAGACTCGGTAAGTTGTTAGGTAACAGCAGTCTTCAAAGCTGAATCTTTTCCACTCTCCTAAGAAATGGCGCAACTCACTGACAATGTCAGTGTCCCATGCAGCACCATTTTAAAACCAAAATACTTTTACTTTGCAATTCTAGAGGCAAAAAGGCAGTTGTAATCACACTCAAAGATCTCATTTTACCTGATCTTTATTGTACAGCATCTAGCACCCAGTCTGCCACGGAGAGATGCTATTACTATTACTCTAGGCTCAAACCCCAGTTTTTACAACTAGTTATTCCAGGGAGACATACTCCAAAGAATGGCTACAAAGACATCAAGTGAAGATTCTTGCTTTTTCAGTAAAATATTTCATTTTTCCATATAACAGGCAGGACTTCTCCTTGAGGCCATAGAGTGGACAAGAAGAAAACAAGAGAAGCGAATTCTTTACTACAATTCTATTTACAGCTTCCTCCCATGGAGGATCTTCCTGTTGAGGGAGAGAAACCCCGTAGTTATATCACTCCGTGTGATACAGCTTCCTCCCATGGAGGATCTTCCTGGTGAGGGAGAGAAACCCCGTAGTTATATCGTTCCGTGTGGCAATGCAGATATGTAAATTAAGACATCTCCCAGCAGACAAATATAGCACTAATAAGAATACTGCTGGAATTGTCTGGGAGAGGCCTCAGGAGGTAGCATGCTGTAGGATTAACTGCTTTGTTATTAGGGTTCTCTTTCTTCAAATGGATGATGAAGTTGTGATCATAAGAGTGAATATTTAGCACAGATGAATTTGGTGTCCCAAACTGAATAAGAGTGGTTGAAACCAAGAAAAATGTATTAACTGTCATCTTCAAAAAAGTTTATCGCTGCCCTCTCCTCAGTGTGGGGTAATTAATCAGCTTTGATGGAGACCCAGGGATCCTCTTACACTGAGCACAGGATTTCCGAACACAAGGTACAAATGAGTCAGGGACAAGCTCTGCTATGCTGGAAAACTCGTTGGCAGATTTCTTGTTACAGAAATCACAGCTCCGTATGCACCGATCTATCCAAGTTAACCTACAGAATCCAGAATTCCCATTTATTCAGGAATTTTTACGTATTCCTAGAATTCCAAATTCCCACTTTGTGAGGTTTTCAACTTCTAATCTATCAAGGCAGCCTCTGGTTGTGAACCACGGCTCCCTGCTGTGCTTGTCCCTTTCTGGATAAGCAGCTTCAGACACAGCAGAGCACGTCAAGGCGGATTCACTGCTCCTGTCCTCTTACTCCAGTGACAGATAAACTGAAAAATTTAATCACAGACTGAAACACATTCTGAAGGAGCCCATTTGTTTTATACAAGTGATGAAATGCAGAAAAAAAATCCTATAGATACAATCTCTAAGAGACTAGGATGACATCCTACAAAGTAAAAATGAATGGCTATACCTCCAACAGCAACCACCTCTCGTAAACCTTCCGAAAGCATTTGCTTAAAGACCATTGAGTC
>NW_010105363.1:8212-8457 GCF_000699245.1 Pterocles gutturalis | reverse complement strand
CAGGGCTGCAGGCAGGGATGCAGGCAGGGGTCAGGTTGCTCCTGCCAGGTGCTCCCAGGTAGTCTGGGGGCTGTTCTGCAGAAAAGATTTAGTGTATCTATTGCCAAAAGTCCCAGAGAAATGTTAGTGTCTACAGAGCAACAAAAAAACCCAAAAAGTGAATATAACTCCCCTCACTCTTCCTGCCCAACCAGCCGCTGCAGCTGCTGTGCTTGGTACAGGGCAGGGCTGGCCCCAGTGTCCCA
>NW_010105363.1:0-8176 GCF_000699245.1 Pterocles gutturalis | reverse complement strand
CAAAGTGCTCCTGAGACTGCTTTGGACACCAGAAGATGCTCCAGCACCTGAGCAGATCAAAGAATGATAGAATGGTTTGGGCTGGAAGGGAATTCTCATCCACCAATACCCAAGTCCTCAGGGCTGCTCTCAATCCATTCTCCTCCCAGCCTGTATTTGTGCTTGGGGTTGTCCTGACCCACGCGCAGGACCTTGCACTTGGCCGTGTTGAACTCCCTGAGGTTTGCACGGTCCCACCCCTCCAGCCTGTCCAGGTCCCTCTGGATGGATCCCTTCCCTCCAGCATGTCCCCCACGCCACACAGCTTGGTGTCATCGGCAAACTTGCTGAGGCTGCACTCCATCCCACTGTCCATGTCTCTCCAATAAAGATGTCAAACAACACTGGTCCCAGTACCAACCCCAGAGGGGGGTACTGTCCCCCTCCTGAGGGGACAACAAAGTCACACAGCCACATGGTTCAATGCAACCCCCTATGCCAGATGCTTGCTTTGCACCAAGACTTTGCACAGACCCTCTGGGAGCAGACCCGGGCCGTCAGAATCCCCATCCACAGGCTGAGCAGGGGACTATTTCAAGCCTGGGGACCATTTTGCAGATCAGACAACATACATGAGTTTGGAGAGGCCCAGTCCCAGCTCCTCCCAGCTCCTCCCAGGTCCAAGGCTTACAAATTACATGCCTCCCTGTATCAGTGCTGGAGAGATGGCCGAGGCCACCCAGCCAGAGGTACCAGCTGTCCCACAGCCACCTCGAAAATGAAAAGCACTGATTTGCACTTTACATTGGCAAAAGGCATACCCACGATAGCTGGGTCACTGCCAAATGGGGGGGAGAAGAGCCAATTTAATCATAACAGACTCCTCTGCTCCGTTTCATGGCCAGACCGGGGAAGGGGGGCTGCCGGGGGTGCAGCAGAGCACAGGAGAAGCAATCCCACCGCTAAACTGGATAACCTGGGAGGGCTTCTCTGCCTTCAGTTTGCTTTTATATTAAAGAAGGCTGCTCTGAAACAAAGACCCTGGACTGGAGTCTGCCACAAATTAAATTACAGCACTGAACCACAGACAACATGCGCTCTGCAAGCCAGAGCCATTGCACCGGGCACAGCCCCTGCCGCCCATCCCACGGGGAGAGACCCATCCGTGCTCCTGTGCAAGGAAAGGGCTGCTCCAAAGCAACCCCTCCTGCACGACATATGGTCAGCGAAGGAGGTGGAAGCTTGGAGCAAGCACTTTTGGCCAGCAGAGCTGGCACTCTCCAAAATGACTCTAACAGTCATTCGCTCAGACTGATGGAGGAGATGTTAAAATAATTATTCAGGACGGAAGCAAGGGGCAGCTTCAGTGCTATGGGAAGTGAAACAAGATTTCAGAGTCATCTGGGGAATCATCTAGAAATCCAAGAGCCAAAGGCATCCCTGTCAAAACTGCTGGGGGCCAACGCTGGCACGTGGTCATCATCTCCTGTCCCAGTGCTGGGCAGTGGCAGATGGCATTTTATCCCCTCTGTCACCTGGGAGCATGGCTTCCAACTGCCTTTGGGATGTCCTGAGAAAATTTACAGAAATGTTTTCATGCCCAGCTTGGCACATCAAGCACCCACCCAAGCCCATGCTCAGCCACAGGGCAGAGACATGATGTTTCTGCCCATGCCCCCCCACACCCCTTCTGCTCCGTGCGCTTCTCCATGCTCCCAACCACCAGCTGAAGATGTCAGGTTCCTGCCTGTAAAGGGGGCTGGAGATTGATTTCTGCAGTTCTAACAGTTTGGAGCAGCACTCAGCCCTATGGGGACGGAGCAGCACGAAGCTCTGCAGATCCGTGGAGTGGCAGGCTGGTGGGCACGTCCTGCACATCCCACAGGACTACAGCACTTGGAATAGTTTTGTGGTTGCTGGATGGGCTCAGAAAACATCTTGCTGCAGACAGCACCCACACTGGGGCTTTGCTTGAGAGCACCGTTGGCTCAGCTGCGAGGTCTGGGCACGGACCACCGCTGAGAGCTGGGTTTCCCTGACTCCCATCGAAGGGAGGGTTCACCTGGGTCCATCTTCAGCATCACCGTGATACCAGAGCTCACAAAAATGCAGCAGAGAGACATTCACCTTCCTGTCCATGGGCACTCGTGTGGGTTTTGCAGCATCAAGTTGACAGTCACATCCCTCGGGTGTGGGCAGAACCCCCCCTGCAGCTTCAGGAGCTGTTGGAAAGCCAGAAGCAGCAGCAATGCAAGTGCTGGAGCACAGGTCCAGGGATGCCTGCAGAGCAAAGGTTCACTTCTTCTGCCCCGGAGCTGGCCTTTCCCAGCAGAGGTTTTCCTGGAGGCGGTGGGGACCTGGATGCTGCCGTGTTCCCCGCGGTCACTGCTGCTCACTCCCAAGCCCCATCGCAAGAGGCAGCTTGTCACTGGCTCCATCCAGGGATGCAATAGCCCATGAGCAGCACTCAACAGAGTATTTCTGATCACAGATTATGGGGAAGAAGGGAAAAGGAAAAGGAAGGGAAAGCTGTTCATTGCCACCATCTCCTCCTTCCATGGGAGCAAATCAAAGCAACCCGTGGGACCAGAATTCACTAGCTCTGGGGGTATCTGGGACCCCAAGCAGACCCCCACTTCTGTTTTCCCAGCCCTGCTTTATCCAGCAATGGGCTGACGGATTTAGGATTTGACATCTGGACCTGGACATTTGTCAGCTCAGTCTGGCTGCACGTCCCACGCGGTGCAAACGGGAGATGGGGACGTGCAGACCCCTGCCCGCAGAGCCCCAGCAAGAAGCACAGCCTCTCGGGAGCCTGCAGAGAAAAAGTGGGCAAGTACCCCTTACCCCCTGAAACGCTGGGGCCAACCTGTCAGGGCTGGGTCTCCCCTTCTAAGCTTCAACACCTCCGCTTTGGATCTCAGCCCGCAAAGCTATTTAGGGCCCTACCTGGGGGAAATCAATAGGAATTTAGCTGCATAAATTGGGATTAGAAATCTGAATCCCCTTGGGGATCTAAGCCTTATATCTGCATTTTGAGTTATGTACCCAGGCCAAGAAATGTGGCTTTAATCGTTCTATCATGTCAGAATCAAGGGGCCTTTAATTTCCGTTACTGACATGTGGCTTTCGCAGAGGCTTAAAGCTCATTTTGGAACTGCAAGCACAGCAAGACACGGTCTTGAGCTGTGTCTTCTTGGGAATGCCGCTCCTCGAGCTCCGGCTGCTGGCACCTCTGTCCTCCCCAAAAGCATCAGCACTGCGGAGGGACCGGGGTGCATCAGCAAAGCGTGGGGTGACCAGGGCCCCAGCTTCCCACAGCCCGCAGCCCCAGCCCTGCTCAAACAACCCCCCAAAATGAAGAAGCTTTGGGAAAAAAAAAAAAAAGGCAACTTTAAAAAAAATTAAGCAAAACAAAGAAGGTGTTTAGCTGTGAAAACTCTTTGCTCAGCCAGAGAATTAGTTATATCAAGGGGATGGGCTGAGTTGCAAAGCTGCTGAATGCTATGCTGACACATTTTACTAAGCTGCGAGGGACAGAGGGACACGAAACAGCTGCCCACCCCCTGCTCCCAGCCCTCTGTGAACAAGTAGCGCCAACCGCCCCTTCCCACATCCCCTCCTGTGCTGTTTATCCGGGAAACGCAGAAAGTTTGTGTTTTCCCGCAGGGAAGCGGCCGGTTGCTCCCAGCTCGGGGGACCTGGCGCGGAGGTGGAGGATGTCCCTGCTGCAGGCTGCAGAGTGTTAGGATGCGGTGGTGGAAAAAAGCCAAAAAGCACCAAGGTCTGGCTGTGTTTTGGGTTTTTGCATCTCCGAGATGCACTGAAATATTTGTGCAGCTGAGCAAACTCGGGGGGAAAGCGCCGGGAGCAGGGGGAGGAGGTGGTGGGATGTCACCACGCCATTCCTCCTGCATCATGGTGCTGCGGCCAGGGGTGTTTGAGTCCTGCAGAAGGGGGATGGCCAGGCCAAATGCAGGCTAGGAAGGATGCTGAGAGGTCTCAGGCTCTGTCGAGGGCAGGCAAGCTGAGGGGGCAGATCTGCCTGGGAGGAGGCACGGGGCAGGACAGCACTGGGGTGAGGACCAGCCCTTGCTCTGCACCCCCATGTGCTGGGGATGTCTGTGCACACCACGATGGGACAGAGAGCTGGGGCTGAGCCTACCCACCGGTCCTGCAGAGCAGAGCCAAGCGTGTCATGCCTGTAGGGTCTGGGTGGATGGGACCAGGATTCTTACCACCCCATGCTTCAGGCACCAGGTTGTTCCCCTTCTCCAAGGGGGCGTCAGTTCCTCAGGCAGCCTCCTTTTACCCTCTTACTTCTGGTCAGACCCTGGCATCATATCCCAAGGGCAGGGTACCCCCAGCTGATCCTCTGCAACCTCACCAAGGTGGGCAAGAGGGATGCGCAGGACAGGGAGCCTCTCCTGCAGCCAGGACCAGCCCATACGCCCTGGGACTCTGTGGGTTTGTAACACAAGAATTTAGAGAAATATTCTGCAAGAATCTCATGTCATATGTGTATGTCCTGTACACATGCACAAGTCACTGAAACAGCATTTAGAGCACTCCAGGCTCCAAATCAATCCTCTTCTCCCATTTCAGCCTGCTGCCCCTCCATTTTCCATTTTCCCAGCCTCTGAGCTTGGCTCTGCCATCACCTTCCATCAGGGGACCGGCAGCTCTGCAAACCTTCCCCCAGAGCCTGAACTGCTGAAGTATCACTTGATAGATGAGAGCAGGGTCTTTTCCAGGCATCAGGCAGCACTGAAATTATATCATAGAATCACAGGATGGTTTGGGTTGGAAGGGACCTTAAAGCCCATCCAGTGCCACCCCCTGCCATGGGCAGGGACACCTCCCACCAGCCCAGGTTGCCCAAAGCCTCATCCAGCCTGGCCTTGAACCCCTCCTGCACGCTTTCCCTGAGCAAGCGATGATATCGTAGCACCATCCCACATACATAGCACTGCTTACCAGCAAACACAAACCCAGGGCTTTGTCCTGAGAAATTTCCTTTACCCTCCCAAAGAGACCCCAGAGGATCTCCAAGTCACCCAGGAGGCAGGAGAGCTCTCCATGGGGGAAACAAAGGGAATGCACTGGGGCAAATCCCCCACCCATGTAGATCAGCCCCGGTGTCGGGTGATTTACACTGATTTACACCAGCTGGGCTTTGGCCACATCAAGTTCAATTTGAACCAGCTGAGGCTCTGGCACAGCCCTGGGTTTGGGAGGGAAAGGGAGAGGGAAAGGGAAAGGGAAAGGGAAAGGGAAAGGGAAAGGGAAAGGGAAAGAAGAGAGGGGCTGTGCTGGTGAAAGCAGCGTTAGACCTGGGCTCTAGCTGGGTGTCTTGACTCACAAGCCTGGTTCCAGGTTTGCACCCAGGGAGCAAGCAGAGGCTGGACGCAGTGCTGTCCTGCAGGGCCTGCGGGGCGGCTGGGGGGTGCCCCATCATCCCACGGTCTCCCTGGTTGGGAAATGGTGCTGGGATGGGTTTCTGGCAGGTCTGTGAACTCAGGTAGGCTGGAAATACCGTGGCAGGAGCACAGGGGCTGGGAAGCTCAGATGTGGCTGGGGATGTTTCCATGGGGAGAGGTTGCTGGAGAGACTTGGGGTTGTTTTTGGGAGTGGTCTGAAGTCCAGAGGAATAGTTTTGATTGATGTTTCTTGGGGCTGGATCCCAGAAGCAGCACTGGAGGATCTGCTCTCAGTGGGCCCTGCCAGCCTGGCTGGTGGAGACCCGCTGCAGACCCTGGGGCCGAGACGTGGGGCATGTGGGCAGGAGCTGCTTTCCACCCCTGCCTGTCACCAGTGCTCGGAGCCAACTGCTCGCCAGCATCTGTTTGTCTGACTTGGTTTTGGTCAGGGGAGGAGAAAGCTGCAGCCAGAGCTCCCAAGCGTGGTCCTTGCTCGGTCCCTTGCTCCCCACTGCTCTTGGGTCTGTCTCTTCTACAGATCAGGTGCTGCATGGGCCGTGAGATGCAATAGCAGTGATAAATACCTGTGGTGCTCCAGCATCTTCATGCCAGTGGAGAACCATCATCATGATTGCCACAACCATGTCAGTGTCCTGAAAACATCAGCAATTGAGCAGAATCATGCTGGCTGCCTGGCCCAACAGCCTGTCTCTTGTTGGTCCCCTGCTCCACCGAGCAGGTGAGGGCAAGCATCCCTGGGCTGTTAGGTCACCACATGCACATTTATTTCCCTTACAGACTTTTCCTTCCATGTTTATGACCAGGGCCATCTTAGCAGTGAGTTGGATCAGGAGTATTTCTGTTCCCTGGTGACAACAGGCAGCCATGTCCCACTGCATGGTGGCATCCCGTGAGTTGGATCAGGAGTATTTCTGTTCCCCACGTGGGCATGGCTGGGGGTTTGCTAGCAAATCGCCATCCTCTGAACTACAGTTTTTATGGAATCTCCACTCTTTTCTCGGTGCACTTCAAGTTTTGTGTGATGTTCAGTGTCTCATTAGATGACAAAAGCCCAGGGGAGGCATCGGCTGCTGGAACCCCTCTGCCTTCAGCTCGGCTCCGGGGTTTCCAACGGCTTTGGGGAGCTGGAGCTGGGCAGGAATCCCATCCAGACCTCTTGGAGGAGGAAGGTGCCCCATTTTATATCATAGCTTTAACTTTTGGCCCTGGTTGGGTCATACTGAAAGAACAGGAAGCCACGTGGGTGTGGAATGGTGGCAGCAGGGCAGGAGGATGGCACTGAGATGAGGAGACTCTGCAGAGCCATGTCGAGAGGAGCTGGGACCCACATGGATCAGAGGTGTTGGTGCTGAGGTGGTACCTGATGACCTTGGGATGTGTGAATGTCCAGCCCTCTGGGTTTCTTTCTCTTGTTGGTTCCCCCACCCAAACTGAAAAGAAGCTGCTGCGTGGCTGAGGCTGGGTTGGGACCTGCTGCTACTGGGGAGTGTTGTGTTTGGGGTCCGTAAGACCTCTTGGAGCATCTCCTTGTCTCTTGAGGAAGCTCTTTGTCTTTTCAAACCCACCTCCCATCCCAGGAACATCTCCTGCACTGAGGCTGGTGAGCTGAGAGGGCTCAAAGCACCCCATGCAGCACGTCTGGAGACCTCGCCTGGGCTGGCTTTGAGCATCTGCCACTGGGGACCACCTCCTCCAGCAGGGCCTGGTCCCAAAGCTGGTCCCATCTGCAGTCCCTGTGTGCACAGCAGAGCCCCAAGCAGAGCTACCACCAGGAGATGCTACAGCTGCTATTGCTGTGCAGCCACCTCCCAGCTCTGTGCCTCAGTTTCCCCTCTCAGCCTGGTTAGTGCAGGCTCCTTGAGGAAGGTAAGCCTCTGGCATGTGTTCCTGCAGTACATAAGAAATGGGGCCTCGAGCCCTGCTGAGGCTGTGGCACATGCCACCGCGGTGCGTGACACAGCCATGCTGGGGGGGGATGCACAGGGGGATGCTGCACAGCTTCTCCTCCAAGGTTTCAGGTCATGGTCTGCTGGAGAGCACAGACAGGAGCTTGGGGTGTCCCTGCCCATGGCAGGGGGGCTGGAACTTGATGATCTTTAAGGTCCCTTCCAACCCAACCCATCCTGTGATTCTACGGGCAAGTGTGGTCCTGGTGGAGTGTGGCCTGGGGCAGGATAGAGGCGTACAGGATACAGGCTGGGGCATTTCAGCACATTGTCACGTCTGGTTTCCAGTGGTGGAGGAACGAAGGGCAGTTGGGAGAGGTGGAGATGCCCAAGGACCATCACTGTACCAAAGCCTCCTGCTAGGGCCAGGCATGTCCCATTTTCCCCCAAATAGGGGCTTTCCATGGAGCTGGGGACTTCTCTGTGGCACCCATGGGTGCTGAGGAGACATGGGACGAGCATGGACAGCAGGTCCATGAGCTAGCCCCAATTCTGGGCGCTGGCATGGGGTGGAACATCTCCACGTTGGCTGGCTCTGGTGCCACTGGAAACTTCCCAGCAGTGGCTGGAGGGCACTGCCCATGTGATGCCACCTGCCCCGCGTGATGCCATCCAACCTGTGTGATGCCATCTGACCCCTGTGATGCCACCCGCCCCGCATGATGCCATCCAACCTGTGTGATGCCATCTGACCCCTGTGATGCCACCCGCCCCACGTGATGCCATCCAACCTGTATGATGCCATCTGACCCCTACGGTGCCACCCACCCCTCATGATGCCATCCGATCTGTGTGATGCCATCCAATCTG